>NW_020172818.1:12612240-12614261 GCF_003031525.2 Neophocaena asiaeorientalis asiaeorientalis | reverse complement strand
AAAAAAAAAAAAAAAAAAAAAAAAAAAAAAGAGTAACTGTATGTAAAAAGTCTACAATGGTCCTTGGCATGTAGTAAACTCTGTAAGTGGGAATCATTCTTATACTTCCTTGTTTCTGCACAAAGACAACTCTTTCTCTCCTACCTCTGTGTTACTCCCTCCTAATCTTGACAACTGCCTAGCCCTTTCTCCCAATGAAAAGGGTTTTCTTGGTAAGTAGTGAGATCTCCATCACCAGCGGTATTTAAGCAAAGCTGGAGAGACAGTCTCCTCAAGATGTGAGGGCAGATTCAGGCAACCAAGTATGAGGATTGACCTCAAAAGTTTCATCTAACTCAGATTCTTGGTTTCTCTGATGTTTCTATGAGTTTGGTCACCACAAATAGTTTTGGAGCTTTAGAAGAAGTTTCTGTGTGGTCTTCAACAGGAAATTTCCTTGCCTGGAATGTGCTGGGAACAGTATTTCACAGGACAGATAGAAGGTTTCATTAAAAACACACTTGCACTGCACTCCAGAGTCTTGCAGAGTCTGGGACTCCTGGAACCAGTGAGGCCGGGTACTGAAGGGACAGTTCCCAGCACTGGAAGCTGGCAGGGTGAGAGGTGGGGTGCAGCACAAGGCACTGAAGTTCCCAGCTGGGTCCCCACCCAGCCTGTTGCCGCATGTCTGAACTTGCTCGAGGAGCGGGTCGGCAGCTGGTGATTCCATCCATCCAGAAAGAGCAGCTGGGACCACCATGTCCCTGGAGACTCTTAGGACTCTCTGCCTGATAATGATCAGGGAGAAATGAGCGAGGGTATCTAGGGAAGGCACATGGCACCTGGCTTTGAAGAGGGGTAGAGGGGAGCCCCAGCAGAGCGACCCCCAGGCCCCTCGCCCTTCACCCTGGCCCTAGTCAGAGGAAGCCTGGGACTCCCAGGCTGCAAGCTCCTAGCTCAGCAAGGGTACGCTGCATCAGGGGTCATGGGAAGTGACCCTGGAATGGGGAATATTTGTCTGGGTGACAGACAAGAGTGTGTGCGTGTGTGTGAGATGATCTATCTCTTTGTGTGTCTTTTTCTGGAGCGTTTCTATTTAAGCTCCCGACTACCCATATTTCTGGTGTGGATTTGTGTGTGGGCGTCCTGTCGGGGTTTATGCGTGTGGAGTCATCTTGTGAGTTTGCCTTCGGCGTGAAAATCTCTTTGTTGTGTGGATGTTGCAGGCATGAGCCTCGTGTACATGTATGAGTCGTTGGTTCACATGCAAGCGTGTTCTTCTGTTGTCTGTCAGTGTTAACGTGGACCCAGCACAGGAAAGAATCCCTCTTTCTTTGCTGTTTCATCCTTCCTGGTGTGCAGCACTGCCCGGTACACTATGTGTCTGTTTGTCTGTGTCTGTTTGTCTCTTTCCTCCTTGGAATGTCAGCTCGCAGAGGGCAGAACTCGGTCTATTTTGTTCACAGTACTGTCCCCAGTGCCAACAACATGCTAGGCACCAGCAGGGCACTCAATATAATAGTGCTGAGTGAATGAATGCAGTGTCCGGTGTGTGAGAGCCTCTCTCTGGCTGTGCAATCAATCTCAGTGTGTTTCTGTCTATGCGCTGGGTTGCGTGACTGACAATTTCTGGGGTGTGTGTGTGTGTGTGTGTGTGTGTCTGACTAGGAATATGTACAAGCATGTATGTGTGTGCAAAATTGTCTCTGATGTGCGTGAAAGAGCCTACATATATATAGGGAGTGTGTAGTGTAATCGACTCTTGTGTGTGCCAGCATGTTTGTGCAATTCTCACATGTTTGTATGGCATAATTGTCTGGTGTGCTAGTACCAACCTGTGTGTGCCTCGGGAGCGTGTGTGTGCGTGCTCGCGGTTAGCAACCCTCGCACTCCTCGCGTCCCGCGCTCAGCCTGGGGGCGGGGAGCGGGGTGGGCGGCGAGGGCACTGCGGTTCTGCTGCCCGCCCTCGGCGCTGCGGCGAGGGCTCGTCACGGTCCCTCCCCGCCCTCGCTGCGGTCCCCGCCTCCCGGTCCTTTGTAGCC
>NW_020172818.1:12607934-12612026 GCF_003031525.2 Neophocaena asiaeorientalis asiaeorientalis | reverse complement strand
CGCGCGTGGAACACGGAGGACGACCTGCCCGTGTACCTGGCGCGGCCGGGCAGCGCGGCGCAGACCCCGCGCCAGAAGTACGGCGGCATGTTCGCCGCGGTGGAGGGCGCCTACGAGAATAAGACCATCGACTTCGACGCGTACAGCGTGGGCCGCCGAGGCTCCGCGCGCACACCGCGCAGTGCTGGCCGGCTCGACGCGGTCGGCCTGCCGGGGCCCGGAGGCAGCGAGGACACGGCCAGCGACGTGAGTGATCCCTCGGGCTCGGCAGTCAGTTCGCCGGGCGAGCGCGACGAGCGACCGCCTGTGCTGCGCATCCGCTGCCCCGCGCCCCGCGACCTGCCACTCGGCCGGGACAATGTCCAGGTACCCTCGGGGCGCGCGTGGGCCGGACGGAGGGGACGGGACCCTCGGGTCGCTGGGCGTGGGGCCGCCCGAGGGCAGTGCCCGGGCAGGAGTGCTGGGGCCACTGCGGCCAGGCTTGGGAGAGCTACGGAACGCCCTTCCCCCACCCCATCATTCAGGAGGTTCGGAGAGGTTGTGCGACTCGGTCAGCGTTGGCCAGCATAGTCCGTGAGACTCCAAAGGGTCTTTCGAGATCCAGCACCCCCGCTCCTCCACTGCAGAAAGAGAGAGCGAGGTTCTGAGAAGGGAAGTAAGTTGGCTAAAGCCGCCACATGGTCCCTTAAAGCGCAGAGGGACCTCGGGTTAATTTCATCCAAGGATCCTCATTTTCTGCTTTACGAAAAGACAGGGAGCTCTGTTCCGCATTCATCCCTTCATTTATTCACTCACTCATGAGGAATTATAGAGCACCTACTATGTACCAGGCGCTGGGAGAGGTTCAGTGAAACGCCTGTGATCACATGGCTTAAAGCTTAAGCCTTTCCTGAGTGCTCCCTCTGTATTTTCCGGGGGAAGGATTTGGTTAAAGATTTAGATCGTGGGGCAGACAGAACTGGAAACCGCTAGCCGCAATCACCGACATCTTCAGAGGATGCTCCTGAGTCCCACAGCACAACGCCTGTGTGCTCACTTCACAGCAAGTTGATGGCAGAGAGGGGGTTTGAACCGGGGTCAGTAGCTTCCTAGACTTGGAGGTCGCCCCCCCCACGAAAGTGGGGAAACATCAGGGAGAGGGAACGCCAGGCCGTGGGCCCTATGGCTCATCTCCCTTTCGCTGGGGTCGCCAGAGCATTGGGGGAAGATGGGTAGACGACCCAGCTTTGGGATATATGGGTGAGGTGCTTGGAAAACGGAAGTTGGAGCACCCGAGGGCCGATGAGCTGTAGCCTTACCCCAGAACTCCATGTCTTAGCACTGCTCAGGTCCCAGGCCCCTGATAGGTGCTGGCTTCCCTGTTTAGCACTCCGGCCCCACCCTAGGACAGGGTGGGTAACAAATTCATTGTGAAAATTAAATCAGTTAATGCCGCTAGGTAGTGAGCATACAATAAGTGTTTGTTGTTTATTTGAGTTTGATCCTTATCATTTTTATTAACCCTTCTCCCCTTAAATGCTCTGAGAGGCATACAGTGAGCCCGGAGGAGGCAGAGCTTGATCTGGACAGAAATCTGGGAGGGCTTCCTGGAGGAGTGGGGTGGGGGGCTGGGCTGGCCTGTGGCTGCTACGACCCAATAGTGGGTCTCCTCCTGCCCCCACCCCCACGCCCCGGGTCTTCAGTCTCGGTAGCTCGGGAACTCTCCGTGGTCCTGAATCCTGAGCCTCGCGAGATGAAAGTCTACAGTGAGGTGTGTGTGTCTGTGGGGGTGTGTGTGCAAGGAATGGAGATATCGAGAGGGTCCCGTCTCCTTGCCCCTATCCCTTCTATATCTTGCCCTGCCCACCTCCTTCCCTAGTGTCCGACCTCGCTTGGGATCCAGGCTTCACAGCCCGAGCGGGAGGCTTCGGGGCCGCGGACCAAGAAGCCGGGGCCAATACCGGAGAATCCTAGTTTCCAGTCAAGGCTCTGCGTCCTCTTGAGCCTCAGCTTCTTCATCTGTGAAATGGGGGTGGCATCTCCCAGCCTCTCTCAAGGCGTGGTGGAGTATCAGGGAGGCGAGAGAGCTTTGTGCACGGCCGGGAGCTGTGCAAGAGCGTCCCT
This sequence comes from Neophocaena asiaeorientalis asiaeorientalis, assembly GCF_003031525.2. Taxonomy (NCBI): domain Eukaryota; kingdom Metazoa; phylum Chordata; class Mammalia; order Artiodactyla; family Phocoenidae; genus Neophocaena; species Neophocaena asiaeorientalis. The sequence goes on along the minus strand of NW_020172818.1, from coordinate 12,609,923 downwards.
GATGGACCTGCAGTCAATGTCACCAAAGCCAGCATCGCCCCTGGGCTCTGTCTGGGACGGCTCCGCAGCCGCGCCTCGGCCCTTGGGGACGCTGATCCCTTCACCTCTCCCACTGCTCTTTCTTCTCCCCCACTAGCCTTCTCCCCTTTCTCCATTGCTTCCCGGGTACTGGACAAAAGGCAGCGCCTCCGGCGCGCCAAGGGCTCCAGGAGCACGCGAGGTTCGGAACTGTGGAGCCTAGGTGATCGTGGTCTCCCTTGTGGGGGAGAGTTTTACTTTCTGCGGACCGAGCAGCCACGGGGTTCGGGTTCGGGGGCCGGCGGGCCTCGCTGGTCCTGAGCTTTGCAGAGGGTGCCGGGGCCCTTCCCCCGCGCCCGTAAAGCTCTTTCCCGGGGAGGGAGGAGGGGTTTCTGCGGCGCAGGCGCAGCGTTTGCCGAGGCCCAAGGCTGTGCAACTGCGGCGCTTTGTACCCGGGAAGTCCACTTGGGAGCGGTGGTCTGTTTGGCCAATAGCAGACGAGTGCCCCTCCCCCTATACGCAGGAGGTCTCCTCTCCAATCCTGGAGCTTCCCTGCCCAGACTGAAGCCTGGGAGGGGCCCTGGTTCGTGGAACCTAGCCCTTAGCAACGCTGAGGAAGGGGATGTAGAGTCAGAGAGAGGGAGACCTGCAATTTCCGGTCAGCAACAAGAATTTAGACCCCAACTCAGAGCCAAGAATGAGCTCTAGACAAGTTGTGCAGGAACCTGGCTTCCAGATACTGCTCTGCTGCAGCTCACATGCTTTGTATCTAAGATTTCATTCTATCTCTGTAAGCCTCAGTTTCGCCCCTGTGAAATGGGAAACTTATGGCCTAGTGTTCCTGGAATACTAAGCCGTTTCTATTTTGTGAACATAAAACCCTATCTCCACTTTAAGGCCCAGGCATCTCTGGCCTTCTGTCCTGGACTGGAGGACTGGCCTCCAGGTGGCAGTGGAGGTAAAGGCTTCAGGCCCTAACCTGAGTGGTGGGAGCTTTACCAGGCCTGGCACCCCCACCTCTGTGTGGCAGCTGGAAGTAAAGAAGGTGGGGTCTTTTTACCGAGCCTGTGGGTTTGGGTTTTATAGGCAAAAAGTAGAAGGTTGGCATTTTAATCTGCCTGGATTTGGGAGGCACCTGTCTAGCCCTATGGGGGCTTACTAGGGCTCCCCCGCTTTCCCCCTCTTCCCTCTTTCCTCTTCTGTCAAGAAGTTAATCAAGCTAGCCCAGGACTCCTGCCCACCTCTCCCCAAAGCAACACCTGTATTACGGGTGCTGGGTCTGGTGTCCACTCTCCACTGGGAACCAGGACATCCTTTTCCCCCTCCTGACCGCTAGCCTGTCCTAGGGGCTCTGGGCTCCTTAGTGCCAATGGTCTGGCTCTGCAATCAGCAATCACTGTCTGGTAGACAAGCCTCTGGGGATAAGCCGGTGGCCCCAATGGCAGGGGGCCCTGTGATGAGAGAGGGGCTGCAGGCAGTAGAGCAGGTCAGTCACTAATTAGGGCTTTGTCTCTGGGGTCCCTGCTGCAGGGAGGGAGGGAGGCTGGTTCAATGATGGGGGTGGGAGGAGTGGCAGGGAAAGGTTTTATGGAGAAGCCCTAGGAGGTGAATCTGGGAGAATAGATAGACTTCTGTCTGAGGTAAGATATTCAGAGAGAGGACACAGTTTGAATAAAGGCTTGGACTTAGGGCTGGAGATGTGCTCGGTCTATTCAGGGAGTGGCGCAGCGGAGGGACTAACGCAGGCTGTGGAACGAGAGGCCTGGGCTGGATCCTGGAGGGCCTCGAGCGCACCAGCAGCCGGGGCGGGTTCTGGGCACCCGGCCCACACTCCCTCTCCCACGCAGATGTTCGGGGAGGCCTGCAGATGCACTGCTGCACACCTGTGGCGCTGCCCACGGCCTCTGCCTGCGCACCCGAAGTTCATCTCTGGCTTTTAAAGGAGCCCTGAAAACCAGACCTACCCAATCC
>NW_020172818.1:12587911-12607678 GCF_003031525.2 Neophocaena asiaeorientalis asiaeorientalis | reverse complement strand
CGCCCAAACCGATGAAGTGGAAGTCTGGAACTAGAGACAGCGCCATGATGGAGGAGCCCCTCCCATTCCTCACTGCAACTAAAAATAACCTGATGGGGCGGCCCTGGCGGCTGTGTCCCGGGAAGGGTTAACACTGGGGGGTGGGAATGGTGGCGGTGGCTGAGCAGTTCTCGGTGTCTCTGGGTGTGGCCGGAAACAAAGGATCCCTGGTCTTTATGCTTTGTCTCAGGGTGGGGAGCTGAGGACACAGCGGGTCCAGAGACCTGGCCTCCGCCTCATTCCCTGCCTGGCACCAGAGTTGAACCAAACCATTCCTGAGGGATGTGGACCACAGGTGCTGGTGAAACCCATGGGCCTTGGGTGGCTGATATCTGAGCAGCCAGGCGCTGGAAGGCATGATGGAATCCTCCAGGGCAATGCTTGAGGCTTGAGGGCAGGAGACCTAGCATCCTCCTTTATCCAGAATCCAGGCTCAAGGATGGTCCCAGAACACCTTGGAGAAGGCAGCCGTGGGTAGGGGTGAAGAAACTGGCATTTCCCACTTGCCTGCCCAGTGTATTGTGGATCTTGTTTTCTTGAATCTTTTCAATAAATCTTTTGAAGGAGGCATTGTCCACATAAAGTTCTCAGAGGGTGGAGCACTGGTTGGGGAGGCAATTGAGAGGAAGGTTGGGAAAGAACTGGGACCCCTTGCCTCCCCAGAACAGCCCTGCATTCTGCCCAACTCTGGATTGAGTCTCTCTTAGAAAACTCTTCCGCCCAGCTTCGGGTCTTGTCAGCAGACCTTTGCTGAGTTACTGTCCAGGGACGTGCCCCCTGAGGGTGGGGACCACCTCTTGCCCATTCCTAATCCTTGCCCTCTGAGACACAGCGGTATAAGTGAGCAATCACCTAACACTGTAGTCCGTTAAGAATCAGTGGAAGGGATGTGGTTGCCCTGGGCTAGGCAGTGTGGGAGGAACGAACTGGATATTTGCATGAGCCGGTCCGGGCTTTCCTCCTCTCCAACCCTGACCCCAGGGGAACTGAGGCAGGAGATGGAGGTAGAGGGGATGCAGTGACTGATGAGTCAGGAGCCCAGGGTACCTTTGTGACTATTGCCCATAGCAGGTCTGTGCCCCATTCAGGATCCCGGTTTCCAAGAAGCATGTTTAGCCAGATGGTCTTTGAGGCAGGTGTATGGGAACGGTGCCTCCGGAGTTGTGTAGTTCTGCCTGCACAGCCGCAGCGGTCACCCTGCCTGCAGGCTGTGGCTCTCTGGAGTGGAGGTAAACTGCCCAGGCTTTTGCAGCAGACGGATCTGGGTGTGCATCTCTGCTCTGCCTCCTTTCTGAGCCTCCGTTTCACAGGACCATTTCACAGGACCCTTGAGCATCTGAGAGGACACTGGCAAAGTGCTTAGTGTTTCGTAGGCACACAGTAAGGGCTTCAGAACTGCTGGCTGATCCTGCTGCTTTAGTCCTTTGTGCGAAGCAGGTAGTCAACGCGTGTGTGAAAGAGAATCACATGGGGGCTTCCCTGGTGGCGCAGTGGTTGAGAGTCCGCCTGCCGATGCAGGGGACGCGGGTTCGTGCCCCGGTCCGGGAGGATCCCACATGCCGTGGAGCGGCTGGGCCCGTGAACCATGGCCGCTGAGCCTGTGCGTCCAGAGCCTGTGCTCCGCAACGGGAGAGGCCACACACAGTGAGAGGCCCACGTACCACAAAAAAAAAAAAAAAAAGAGAATCACATGGAGTGAATCCCACAGCTTCAATAGCATGGGGAGGAGAGATGCTGAAAATGCCCCTTTTTTCCTGGGAAAGCTGTCCTTGATGAAACATTTGTGTTTAATTTGGCCCACATAGTCCGCTCCAGCTAGAAAAATGTGTGGTTTAAAGGAGAAGCCAGAGAGGATGGACTTGGATGGAGCTCCTTTGTAGGACCCACAGCTTCCTGAGGACCTTTTGCTGATAATGTACGTGGTCTGACAGGAACCAGAATGCCATTAAATGAATGGATAGGCATTTCCACATGCTGCGCCCTTAACCTGTTCAATCAATAAAACTCATTTGGTAAGTTAATAATAAGCACCTGGTCTGTGCCTGCCACTGTCTGGGTGCTAAGGAAAGTGGGCATGAGATGGGCATGCCCTTTGCCTTCACAGTGTTTAGCAAAGACTGACATTTCAGCCTGAAATAGCCACAAAATGTTGGTGGGGGGGTGTTGTAAGGGGAAGTACAGGAGGCTGAGGAGACCACAGCAGGGACACCCAGCCTAGTCCTGGTGGGTGAGGAGGGAGGGGTTCTGTGGCAAAAGAGTATGGCCCGTTGGAGAAACTGAAGGAAAGTCAGCATTGCAGGAGCCTGACCTCTGTGACCAAGTGTGGCTTCTCTGTGCAGTTAGAGCAAATCCTGGAGACGGTTAAGATGTTTTTTGGCAGCCACGGTGTGTGTGGCCTGTGGAGGGACCCAGTGGGGCTTAAGAAAGGACCAAGATACAGCTGTCAGCTGCATCTCCAGGTCCCCACCTGCTTGATGTTGGGTCACTGCTCCTGTGAGCCTCAGTTTGCTCATATGAGCAAAGGGGGTAAGGTCTCAGATTCAGCAGTGAAATTAGAGATAGGAGAGAGAGTATGTGAGCAGAGGAGGAAAAGGGACACTCCAGATAGAGCACAGTGTGGACAGAGGCAGGGGCATGGCTGAATCACAAAAATGCTCTACTCATGTTGACTATGGTGTCTTTTCCTCTTTTCTCTGCCTCAGCCTTTTTCTGAGATGCTAGAGTAGCCTGCTAGAGAAGAGGGAAGAAGCCAAAACACTTGGCTTCAGCCCCCAATGATTGTTTAAAACATTAGTAAAGCTCTCTTTCATGTATGGCTTTTTTTTCAAAAATTAATGGCATAGCCGGGATTAATTTAGTTAAAATGGTTTTTCGGTGCCCACTGCGGTGGTTAAGTGAGTAGGGGCATCCTGGGCGTGGCTCTGAGCAAACAAAGGCACAGGGCTCGTGGCCCTGCGGAAGCAGCTGTCCCAACAGAGCCACTGAAGGCGGAGGCAGGAGTGTCCACCACCACGGTTATGAAGTATTGTTATTACAGAGAAGACATCGTGAGTTTGCAGACCATTACAGCATTCAAAAGGATTTCCGTGATCTTTCATTGGGTTTTCAGAACAGTCCTGTGAGGAAGGCAGCCTGTTTCCCAAAGAGTAAACAGGATTATAGAGACTTGGAAGCTTCTTCAATGGCTTGTGGAGGAATGAAGGGGTCCTGTTCAAGCAGGGAGGGTAGATGGGCTGGTCTGCCTGGTAAGAGAGTCACTGTCTGATTGAAATCTGTGTGTTTGCGCGTGTGTGTGTGTGTGTGTGTGTGTGTGTGTGTGTGTGTGTTAGATCAAACAGTAAAACAGTAAAGATGAGCAGAGAAGAAAGAGATCATTAAATAAAAATTACATCGGACTGAATTAGTTATTTTAATGGACAAATATGCAAAAAACTTGCTTCTTCCTGAGGATAGCATTCAGCGTACCTTATAAGTATTTCCAGACGTGCAGGCCCAGTGGCCATGGCTCACGGGCTTAGCTGCTCCGCGGCATGTGGGATCTTCCCGGACCGGGGTACGAACCCGTGTCCCCTGCATCGGCAGGCGGACTCCCAACCACTGCGCCACCAGGGAAGCCCTCATTGCCTTTTTATGCAAAGGATTTGACATGCCTAGAGTGATTTATCCTGCATATAGTGAAATCAGAGGGAAGTAGAATAGCAAGACTGAGGCTCAAGGAAAAGCAGAGACCAAACCTGCCAGTGATTTGGACCACTGGGAGTGTGCTTCTGGACATATGGTCCTGATTCAGAGCTTCTGTCATCCAGGGCAGAGAAGCAGACATTCTTAGTTAGGTCAAGTTCATGATCAGACAGGAAGAAGTGGGCCATTTTCTTTGGGGAAGAATTATTTTAAAATACATTCTTAAAAAGTGTTTGTGAACATACAAGTGACACTAAGTTGTGACATCTTCCATAACATAATGATGCCAACTTAGCCCTGATTGCCTGTGTCTTGTAATGAACTTGGCCAAGACTGAATACCCGGAAACACATGATATGACATATGTGAATGTACCAGGCACATAGTAAGTGGCTAACAGATAGACGATAGTTCCCTTCCCCAAACTCAGGCTCTCTTTGAGGAGATGAAAATTCAAAATGGCAGGTAATCAATGACTGTTAACTGCATATCTTAACCGTTTTGTTCCTTGAACTGTGCAAGGTGTCATGAGCAGTTAAAAAATACGTATTTCATGATCCTGACCTTTCCATCTAAGTGAAAAATTGCACATACATGGAACGACTTAAAAATGACCAAAGGGTAAGTGTGGAATAGAGCACGGGTGTTAGAGAAGTTCAGGGAAGGGAGGGCTCAGCATTGGCAGAAGCAAGAAGAGGTGCCCTCTTGGGGTTTAGGGGATGGCATGAGCTAGGTGTTGAGGGATTTGATTGGTGGAGACAGAGGAAGAATATGCAAGGCAGGTGGAACAGCAGGGTCGAGACCTGGGCTGGGGAGTGAATGTTGTCAGAAGAGAATAAGAGTTTTACATAGCTAAATCCGAGGGTGAGGATCTTGAAATAAATTTGAATGGCTGGGGGACTGGGGAATTCTACAAGGCTTTGGAAGTCAGGCAGAATGTACCCAAAGTGATGGAAATAGCCCATGGGTTCTAAGTCTGGCTTAAATGCAAATGGGGTGTTTGATCTTGGACAAGTCAGTTCTCTAGGTCTCAGATTCCTTTTCTTTACAGAGTTAGATTAGATAATTCAGCTCCTAGTTATAGGATATTCTGACTTTATTCTGTGGGTAATAGGAAGCCTCTGGAAGTTCTTGAACTGGGAGGATGGTATAATGAAGGCAACATGGAAGAATGTGGATTCTGAAGCCAGACTATTGGGATTTGAATCCTGGCTGCTCCACTTACTTGCTGTGTAATTTTGGCAAATCACTTATTTTCTCTATGCAGCAATTTTCTGATTTGTAAAGTGGTAATAATAGTAATACTCCATAGGGGTTTTTTTCCCTTGAGAATTAAATGACTTAATATATGTGAGATATTTAGAATAGTACCTGCACATAGTATGTATGCTCTATGGGTTAGCGGTTATTATTTCTTACTGCAAGATGGTGTTATTAGTTAGCTTTGTTCCATAGCAAACAACCCAAAGTCTCATTGGTTTTCAGCAACATACATTTATTTCTTGCTCATGTTACATGAGGACCTGGATTGGCTGTAGCTTTGCCCCTGACTCTTGCGAGCAATGGGTCTGCTCCTTGGATCTCCTCACCTTGAGACACAGGCTGAAGGAGCAGAGGCTTGAAGCACAAATGCCTTTAAGAAGTCCTGCTCAGCTATGGCACATTTCATATCTGCTCATAACCATTGGCCAAAGCAAGTTACATAATCAAGGCCTAAACTGATGGCAAAGAGCCCAGTGTTAGTCTTTCTGGAGCAGGTATGAGGATTAAATGTGAACATCGTGGCCCATCGGAGATGCTAATAAACACCTGTTGGAGCTGATAACGAGGTGGTCAGGAAGTTGAAGGGGTTAGTTTGAAAGAAAAGGCCTGCATCGTTTCCTAGGCTGAATTAGAGTTAGGAATGATCGCCAAATTGAGGCGTCTCACTGGGCAATTAGAAACACAGAACGGCATGGGGGTGAGAGGCAAGGCCCAGAGACAGAGATTAAGGACCCATGTACAAGAGGCACTGGTGGAAGATAGGAAAATGCAAGATATTCCAGCAACCAGTGGTTCTCAGCCCATGTGCTGTGAGCACAGTGGTGTACTGAAAAAGTCCTGTGTAGATGTGCTGCTAAATTTTGATCAGCATTTAAAGTTTATGTTAACTACAGCCAAGTCTAAAAATTGTTCTAGTAACATCTATCAGGTAGATCGCTGAGCACTCACGAACGGAACAGTATGGAATAGTGTCTAATTTTTTTGTGAGGAAAAGGAAGCTCTTGTAATGGAAAGGGGACATCGGAAGACTTTGCCCCTTGAGCATATAAAAGAACAGGGTCAGGGCAGTGGACAGCGCAGCGCCATGGTGCTGAAGAGTAAGCAAGTTCAATTAAGGAGACACGAAAGGCCCTCTGAGACGGACACAGTCACACTGTAATTGGGATGACATGGTAGTGATTGCTGCTGACTCATTTGATGGTGTTTTATGTCTTTAATCCCTTCAAGACTGCTGCAAATTTTTATACCATTTGTAACTATGTCCTGAACACAGAAAGGTTGAGATTCTTTGCCGTAGAGAGATGCAAAGACCAAATCCTAACTTTGCTCTTAGTGAGAAAAGACAACTCTGAATTGGTGGCTTAGGAAATGGAATGGGATCTAGGATACTTCACAGAGAGGCTGGTCTAGAAAACAAGAGTAAACAGGTAATAGGAGGGAAGTGATGGCTATGGACGTATGAAGTTTCAGCTTCCTACTCCTTCCTCGGGCCTGTGCCCCAGGTGCAATCCCACTTGGGTAACTGGTTTGTCCACTTGACTGCGCACACTTGGAGGATTGGGACATCTACTTTTCCTCAGCATCTCCTCAAGAGCACTCTTATGCATTGGTGACTCATAGCAGGGACTCCATATTCTGTGAGTGGATGAATAAAAACTAGATTGCAGGGCTTCCCTGGTGGCGCAGTGGTTGGGCGTCCGCCTGCCGATGCGGGGGACGCGGGTTCGTGCCCCGGTCCGGAAGGATCCCACATGCCACGGAGCGGCTGGGCCCGTGAGCCGTGGCCGCTGGGCCTGCGTGTCCGGAGCCTGTGCTCCGCGACGGGAGAGGCTACAACAGTGAAAGGCCCGCGTACCGCAAAACAAACAAACAAACAAAAACCACTAGATTGCAAGCTTTGCATCTTTGCTGAGTGAGGTCTTAAGACACTCTTGCATTTGACCTTAACAAATGTCCTATCCATGGATTTAGTATTTAGGTAGTTACCATCCAGAAGGAGATGAGGGTGGCATGAAGGGTTTCTGGAGGTAAAAAATAAAGACTTCCCAAGTGGTACTTTGGCAGTGGGGAGAAGGCAGGCCTGGCATATTAATGGGCTTCACTGCATTTCACACTGAAAGCAAGCTTTTACAAGAGGAATCTTCCATATATATATGTTGAATCATTAAAGTACACATTTCCCCAGGGTCTTGACCGAATAACTGCTTGGTGTTAGAACTTGGGGTCAATTCCATGGGAAAACTCCACGGTTCTGATGCAGAATTGCATAAAGCAAAGAGGTGGCTGTTCGACATTTTGTACCTGTCCCCAAATTATACTACCATGTACTTTATATCAGACCATATTCATAGCCCCTTAGGGATTAAATCCGAAGCAAATATTTGACTTATTCAACCTCAAGGTTGAAAGGAACCTTTTAAATTATGTAAATTTTTCTGTGTTTGTGCATTTGAGGCGGCAGAAAGGAGTGTCCATTGCTTCTTCCCCACCCCCAGTCTCCCCTCTAGTGTAGGAATTGCAAGTACCCTCTCCTTGCCCACCTCCAGTGGCAGGGAGATCTCACCACTTTACACAGCAGCCTGCTTTACTCTTGGACAGCTGTGTTGTTGGAAAGTCTTTTGTATGTAGAGGGAGAGTCTACCTTTTGCCCTCAGAATTTTTCACAGGTTTCTTCCTCTTCCACACTGATATTCCTAGAGGCTCTGGACAATATTTCTCAGTTACTTAGGACCTTCTCTTTTCCAAAATAGCCCCAGTTCTTTACTGCAATTTCCAAGTACAGTGTTTGGATTTTCCTTTCCTTTTTTCTCTTTTTTCCCTTTTGCTGTCCTTTATTTCTGAGCATGTAGAACAAAATGGATCCAAAATAAAACTTTTATTATTGGGCACCTTTTAAACTGGTTTAAATACTTTTTAAAGTATTTTAAAATACTTTTTAAAATACTTTTTAAATACTTTTTAAAATACTTTTTAAATACTTTAGACTCCTTTGAGAAGCTGTAAAAGCAATGGAAACTTTTCCCAGCTTCCTCAAATGCACAGAACGTTCAGCATAGAGCATTGGGCTTCATAGGCTGGTATTCATTGTGTCGTGAGCTTTTACTTATCTTAAGTAATCCTGTGAGTTGGGTACTTTGATTAGCTGCACTAATAGAAAAAAAACACAACTGAAACACAGAGATTAAGTTATTGCCGCAGGTCACCCAGCTAAGAAGCTGTGTGGGAACAAGCTATAGTCTCTGGGGTGAAGGATCTCATAGTCTCATGTGGGAAATGGACATATAAAAATGAGCCAATAGATGAAGTTCTGTGCAGTTGGGAAACAATGCTAATAAGGGTGCAAGCCTTACACTTTAGGAACTCCAGGAGGTAAGCACATGTTCCTGGAAGCAGGACACTGCCCCTGACAAGGTGAGTTGCAAGAAATCCAGGTAGCAGATGCCACAGACAAAGGCACAGGGTGTGAAAGTGCAGCTCAGAGAGCCAGAATATAGTGTGAGTATACGAGTATAGCACAAGGCCAGGAGAGGGCAGGGGTCAGGCCAGAAGGAGCCTGGGAGGGCATACTTTGTCCTACGTGTGAGGACAAGCTGGTGAAGGGTTTAAGGAGAGGCATGACATAGTTGCATTTGTGACCAGAAAGGTCACTGGCTGTCGTGTGGAGGGGACAAGGCAGGCAGCAGGGAGACAGGTGGGGAGCGCTGACCTGGAGCAGGTGCTGTGGGAGGTGGAAATCAGCAGGGGGGTATGAGAACAACGGAGCAGATGCAGCAAGGTCTACGAAAGAGCTGGGTTTGGGGTGTGAGAGGTTAGAGAGAAGCTGAAGGTGGAACTGGGCCTTTGCATGAGATTTATCTCCCCACAATGGGAAGACGTTAAAAATCAGGCACTGAGCTCTGTCCACGCATTAATTCATTTTACTTTCAAAACCACGCTCTGCATTATAGATGGAACACTGAAGCACAGAGAGGTAAACGTGCCTAAGGCACAAGGGTAGTAAGTGTGGGACCCGATTCGAGCTCAGGTGTTCTGGCCTCTACTGCCATGTCCTTAACCAGCAGACAGCGCTGCCTCTTTGTTAAACGAGTATTGAATGAGATAATAGTTGTAGAAGCATCTGGCTTACAGGAGGCGTTGTCAGTGTTTATCAGGTGAACAGGGCTCTGCCTTGAATGTCTTAATACTGGAGAGCCCTTTCCAGCTTCCAGAGCCCTTTAATCTGCCTTACTCCCTTTTGGCCACAGTCGCAACAATCCTGTCAGAAGGAGCGGTGAGGTGCATGGCACTGGGAATGGGCTTGAGATGTATGGTCTATTCCTGCTTATTCCTGTTTTTCAAAGGAAGGAACTGAGGCTCAGACATCTTAACTAGGTAGAGTGAGGAGAACACCGGGATAACTACCACGGGATGCTGGGCTGTCACTTTGTAGGTACCAGGTGACTAGGTTCATATCTGACTCCACCATCTCCTGGCTGTGTGACCTTGGGCAGAATCACTTCCCTTCTCTGAGTTTCCTTATTTGTAGCAATAATACTACCCACTTCTTAAGGTGACTTCAGAATTAAAAATGAAAACCCATGTAATGCAGAAGTGATACTTAGTGTGTACTCAGGAATGTGGTTTTCTTGAAGGCAAAGGATTCCTGTTCAGATTGCTTTATATAAGGTAAAAGGCAGAGATGAAAAAATGCAGAAATGGGTCTACACGTATATACAGATTTAGCTAGCATCATCCTTCTATAGGGAGCCTGAAGACCTTGCCCACTCCTGGGGTCATGATAGAGGTGTGTTATTTTAACGCCAGATACTCCAACAGGGAATATTTCCTGAATGTCTGTCAGGTACAATGGAGCTTGAAATCTCGCTGTTAAAATTGCAGTTGTCATGGAAATGGGCCTCAGCTCACAGAAAAGGCCTGCAATCCATGGGGGCCTCCTGTGTTTCTTTGTTTGTTTTGCGATATGCGGGCCTCTCACTGTTGTGGCCTCTCCCGCTGCGGAGCACAGGCTCCGGACGCGCAGGCTCAGCGGCCATGGCTCACGGGCCCAGCCGCTCCGCGGCATCTGGGATCTTCCCGGACCGGGGCACGAACCCGCGTCCCCTGCATCGGCAGGCGGACTCCCAACCACTGCGCCACCAGGGAAGCCCGCCCTCCTGTATTTCTGATTCATGAAGGAGGAAAATGCCACTGTGTCCTTGACCCATGCGGGTGGGAACAAATGTGTGCGCGTTATATTCAATCTTCAGGCCTGTTGCCACTTCCAGGGTTGCTTTCCTGAGAAGTGTGGCAAAGCACCACCGGCTGACAGGCCGTCCCCTGAGGCAGAGTCAGAGGCAAATGGACTGGGTTTCTGTGAATAAATAATAAGAGTGCGCAGCTGCACTGTGGGCAGCACCTGCCACCGCAAGGAGTCTGGTTGGGCGATCTGTGAGCGGAGCCAGGGAGGAAGGGGGCTCTGGTCATGAAAGGCAGGAACAGAGTCCTGGGTTTATGAAGTATTTGAGCTGGAAAATCTCTCAGACAGCAATCACTGTGGCTGTGACTCCCAGCACAGAATTTGGATGGTGTATCAGTTCGCTTTGATGCAATAATGCCACGTAACAACCAACCTTGTGATTCTGTGGCTTACAATAACAAATAGCTGTTTGTTGTTCACAGGTCTGCGGGTGGCAGAGGCTTAGGGGGGCTTAGCTAGATTTATCTTCAGGCTTCTTTTTGGGTCAGGCGTGCTCCTCCTAGCATCTCATTCTGGGACTCAGACTGAAGGAGACACCATTCCTTGGGTCCTGTGGTTTTCATGGTGGAGGATGGACTCTCAAGAAATGGAGCTGGAACCCGCCTGCCTCTTAAAAGCTCGTGCTCAGACTGGTGCAGTCACATCCACTCTCATTCTGTTGGTCAAAGCAACTCAAGTAGGCACACCCACAGTCAGTGCGGCTGGGAGAGCCCTGCACCCACATTGGAGCATGGCAAGTGTGGGAAGGCAGGAAGGATTGTGAAAGAAATGACACAATCTACCACAGAGGGTCTCCATCAAGAATATCCTAGATGTTTGTTAATAACAAATTCCTGGCCCATAAACTAGATCTAGCAAATGAAAATCTTGACAAAAACACCTGGATTGGAGTTTTTAGCAGACAATCCCAGTGGATTTTCAGGATTATCTAGGCTCTGGTGCCGTGTTGTGAGTTGTACTTGCATGAGTGAGGGGTGTGCCTACCTGTCCTATTGAATGTTTGAGTTGCAGCGTGAGCCTTAGTGTCGGTGACTTGTAGAGTCTGAAGGACTAATAACTTTCAGAACTCACCTTGACATCTCCTTGCCTTACGAGAAAGCCGTTTCACCTGCGCTCAATGCATGGGCAAGCACATTTCTACCAAATGCGGCTTCCCTTATCTTTTTGAGACTCGTTTTCACACTTGCCCTTTGGAGAGGGAGATATTCTTCATCTTTCCAGGAGTAACTTTTCGTTTAATTTCTCTGAGCCCCTTCCCACAGAGAAATCAGGCAGCCTCATCAGAACCTGTGTGCACCTGCAGCCCCGGGACGAAGCTGCCCTTTTCGTGTGAAGGCCAGACCTCTGAGATCCGTTTTTGGCACTCATTCATTCACTGACCCCAGATTCCGATAATTAAAGTATTGATAGGGTGGCACTCAGAGTGAAATGTATTTGAAACCAACTACATACATTGTGAAACATAATCTATGATTGTTTTTGTTCCACGGCGATGTAAAGATTACAGATATGCCTGTGAGCTGAGAAAGAAAAGCAGTGAGGAACTCGAAGCCGGGGTGAGGTAGGAGGGAGAGGGACAGGGTCCCAGGGTTTGGAGAAACCTCGCTGTCCCAGTGCCCAGTGGTGTTTCAGGACCACGGACAGCACGACATTCCCCTTTGCTTTCCTCATTTACAGCGTGGAACCTGGAAACTGCAGAACACTGCTGTGTATATACTATTTATTTTGCTGGACTGTTCTCCTTCTCCTCCGTTTTTCGGCTTCATGAACTTCTCATATTTCAGAACCCAGATCAAACATCTTCTCCTTGATGATAAAGTCACTGCCTTTCTCTGTCTCTGTAATAACAGCTTTTGTTCTCTACAGTTTTTCAGAGAGCCAAGGTTGCTAAACTAGTGATTTTGGGGTAAGTTGTTGGTTTGATGAGAGTAGCACCTCTTTTTTCTCCCGAGGCTCTGCAGACCGTAATGGGTTTTCTACTCCTCTGACTTTGGATTGGAAACGACCGACTTTATTCCCACCATGCAGGAAAGGAGGGAGAACAGAACGCAGGCAGGAGGCGTCATGCTTCGCTCAGGGACAGGCAGTGATGCAAAAGATGCACTGTGATCCAGACCTCCCCTCCTAGTTGAGGCCGACTGTTGTTTATTTTGCTGTTGTGTGGGTAAGAACGTCTGAAGCTTTAAAGGTTCATTTTTGTAAGCAGCACTCAACATAGCAGTTAATGTTTGTGAAGAGAGCAAAGGCATCCCGCCAACACTGGCTCTTTCCTCCCGGTTGGGCTGGAGTGGAGATTAATGGTAGGTTTGGAGAAGAAGGCCTTCCCTTCTCTGGGATACTCCTCTGACTCCCAGGATATTTGGCAATAGAGAAGTGATGAGGTTTAGGTGGGCCCCTTGTGAGAAGGCCTTCCAGCCTCATCTGTGTTAGACAGGCTTTGCATTAAGCAGGCTTCTATTCCCAAGCCACAGGGTTAGGCTTTCAGGGAATTCTAAAAGCAGAGAAGAGAGGTTTCTGATCTGTCAGTCTACTCTTTCCTCCTTTTTTCTCCCCTCCCCCTTTCCTCCCTTTCATTCTTCCCTCTTTCCTAAATATTCCCTTCCCTTTTATCACTCTTTATCTCACTTTCCTCTTCTATCCTCACTCCCTCTGTCATTTCAAACACTCTCTTTTTCTCCGTCCGTCTCTTCTTGCCTCCTGGCTATCACCCGCTCTCCTCCCACTCAGCAAACACTTGCTAAACACTGTGTAAGGTTTATGCCTGGTCCCTGGGGATTTGGAGATGACTCACACAGGGCTGTCCTGGACGTGGAGGGGTGTCCAGCCCAGCAGGAGGTGGGCACTTGAACAGTGACCATGGTGTGATGAGTATTGTTGGGGAGGTGTGTGCAAGGGGCCACGGGGACATAGGGAGGCACCTCAGGTCAAGAACTACCAGAAAGATCTACCTTGTGGAGAGTTTGGTATTTTGCTTTCCCACCTAACATTTGATTGTCTAGTGCTGTTATTTATCCTTAAATATTCCTGGAGAATATTTTAGTAGCTGTATGTCACCCCATTAGTGGTGTGGTTGCAACATTGTCTGTAATTCTGGTTCACCTCTTTGTGTACAATTCTTTGACTCTGTTTGGGATATTTTCCTGGAGACAAATTCTCAGCATTAAGATTTCTAGGTCAAAAGTCGTGAACAAGGGCTTCCCTGGTGCTGCAGTGGTTGAGAGTCCGTCTGCCAATGCAGGGGACACGGGTTCGTGCCCTGGTCCAGGAAGATCCCACATGCCTCAGAGTTGCTGGGCCCGTGAGCCATGGCCGCTGAGCCCGTGCGTCCGGAGCCTGTGCTCCGCAGCGGGAGAGGCCGCGACAGTGAGAGGCCCGCGTACCGCAAAAAAAAAAGTCGTGCACGGTTTTAAGACTCTTCATACATTTTGTAAACCTGGCTGACGCCTACTCTTATTGAGAAATCCCCGCGTGGAGGAAAATGTAAAGGTTATCCGTTTCTCTTCTTCCACTTCTGCCCAGTTTCTGGGTGATGGTTCAGTTCAGAAACTTTTGTAGGTTTGAGTTCTTTCGTGATGAAAGCCCTTTCATTAGCATCGACACCAGCCTAGCCTCGCCCCAGCTCGTGGCATTAGAGTCCCCATGAGCCAGCACCTGCTTGCCTCTCCAGCCTGCCCACCCTGAGGTCGTACTTCAGCCAAGGAAACCACTTACAGACCCCCAAGCACACCAGGCTCCCCCAAACCCCGTAGCTTTGCCCCGCCGTTCCCTCTCTCTGCAATCTCTTCTCGCCTTTGCCATGTGGCTAATTCCTACTCATTCTTCAAGCTCAGAATAGGCACGATTCCCCTGGAAGGGCTGGAGTGGAGGCCTCCTCTGCTCCCACCACCCCTCTGTCCCAGCCCTTCCCACACTGGAGTGCAAAGGTCTGGTTATGACTCAGTCTCCCCCACTGGCCTGAGACCTCCTTAAGGACAAAAACGATTTCTTTCAGCTGCACATATTCTTTCCTTAAGCAAATATTTATTGTAGTTCCTGCTACAGAAAATGGCACAGAATAAACAATGTGTAACTCTGCTGAGTAGTCATCACTGGTGGGCGTGGGCAAAGCGCTTTATATATGTACCCCGTGGGGTTCTCCCACAGCCCTGTGAGGCAGGGACAGTTATCTCCAATTTATAGATGAGGAAGCTGAGGCTTGGAGAGGTTACGTTATGTGGCTAGCAAATGGGCAAGAATCGGAAGCTGCATCTGTCTGACTCTGGGCATTTTATTGTTGTATGACACTGATCCAAGGACGTGGGCCATGCTGAGCATAGGTCTCTTTAGGTCACTGCTGTCACCCTGGAAGGAATGGGCGGTCTCTGGCATACCCTTGCTGTTTGATTTCTGTTGAGTTTTTAATGAGATAGTTCATTTTCTTTCAAGGTATTTAAACGGTGAATTTTGTACGGAGTTCGTCACTGTTCATATCTGTCGACTATTTGTTCCTCTTGGTAATCCTGGGAGAGGCAGGGTATTTTTTTTTCTTTTAAATGTATGACTTTTATTAAATTCTTAAAAGTTATGCATCATAAAATTCACTGTTTGGGGAGGGGATGGTTCTTCAGGCTTTCACACTCACACTTCCTGCATGAAGAAAGGGAATCCTGGAGAGCTAGGTCCTCAGGTTCTTTCTAAGTTGCATCTGATTATGGGATGTCATGGATTCTACAGGGTGAACATGTTTAAAAACGTGACAAAAGTGTGTTTGCTGGAGCGAATGCTGGACAGGAAGTCAGGAAACCTTGGGTCTAACCTCCACGCCTATTGGTTGTGTGAACTTGAGAGTTCAGCTCATCTCGAGCCCCATTTCCATCTGAGGTCGACTAGACCTCACATTCCACAAGAACCACTCAGCACAGCCAGGCGTGGAGAGCGTCACTGTCGTAAAGCACATTTCCTAAGGTGTCTTCTGAGGAGGAGTCCCTTTGTCAAATGTCTCGCAAAATGAAAGGGTCTAAATTTGGAAGAGATCAAACTCAGTTCCCCTCTTGAATAGTCACATTACACATCAGCAGAGTAAAGGATCTGGGAATTCCTGACATAAAAACGATCTTTGCTTCTGTTTAACCCAGAATTTTCTAAACTCACTACACCTGGGGATCTCCTTTGGGCTCAGCCTCTAACAAAACCCCTCTGGGCTAGAGTTCCAAAGAACACGGTTTCGAAAGTGCCAGTTAAAAGGCAAACACAGTACTAACTTTAAGGAAGAAAAGAAAAAGTCACATCAGCTCTTGCCTTCCGGTGGGCTTAATTTTTAGAAACATGCTGGCCCCTGGGAACAGAAAGAGCCGGGACCCCGGCGGTAGCTGCCCACAGTATCTGCCGGTAGTTGATAGGGAGGGGGCGTGGATTTGAACATCTGATTCTGGGAAGGGCAGAGCAGGGCGGGGCTGATCTTCTGGCGTGCAGCGCATTAAATACCACCTTTCAGGACTAGCCTGAAAAGCCCTCTGTTGAATGTGACAAGGCAGAAGGCTGCCTATGGGAGGCCATGTTCCAGAAGCCAAGCACCAGCTGCCGGTGAATCAGTTTCCTGCTTTCTGGTGTCCGGGGAAACCTGCACACCAGTGTGTCTCTGCTTCTGGATATGCAGGGCCCATGCCTCTTTCCCTAGGTCCTGGCTTCAGTCTTATGGCTAAGAGGGAGGTTGTCGGCCCTGGGAGTGACTGAGCTTGAAGCCCCTTCTCCTCGAGAACAGGACATACTTCTCTTGCTTGGCTCGTGGCTCTTAGTTCTTTGTCTTACGGCTGTGATGCCTTTTCTCTCCATCTTCACCCATTCGTCCTTCAAGAATTAGTTCAGGCATCCATCCATCCATCCATCCATCCATCCATCCATCCATCCATCCATCCATCCATCCATCCATCCATCCATCCTGCCAGGCTGCGTCCAAAGTGTCAGAGATGCAGCAATGAAGAAAATAGATGAAATCTCTGCCCCCATGGAGCTAAGTCTCTTAAGAAACTGCAGGGACAACTCTAGGTGGTGCCATCCATCCACAGCAACGTGTCTATGATTGGTCCCCTGTGAGTTGTGCCTGACACAGCCAGTGGGGTAACACACCACAGCTCTGATGTCAGTGGGACAAGTCACATTTTTAAACAAACATGTAAATAGAGAACTATGTCAGATATACTACATTAAGTACTTTGTAAACATAAAGTGGGTAAGAGGTGAGGGGTCTGTAGGCAGGGCAGCTGTGTAAGGTGTTCCAAACAGGGCAGGTAAGTGACACTGAGCAGAGACCTGAATCAAATGAGAGAGTGAATTTTGCCTACATAGTAGGATTCCAGATTAAATAAGGTCTCGCTGACTTGGCTTTCACTCTGGGGAAAATATACTGCGACAAGAACCCACTGGAGGGTTCTGAGCAGCAGGCTACGTGCTCTGTGTCTGCTCAGCAAGCCTTGCCTGATTCCTGAGTTTGGGTGAAACCCTTCTTTTCCGGGCTTGCACAGCATCCTCTGCCTTCCTCTCGTGGTCAATGCTGTGGGACCACTGGCACGGATCTGAGGCACATTCTGTGATAGAGGGTTCCTAAGAGTGTCCCGGCGGGATCAAGCCCCAGTTACTCACAGTGTTAGCCAGATCAGTGCCTGCTTCCCTCACTCCATCCACTTCGTGGAATAACCTCCCAGAATCACTGCTTGCCTCTAAATCCTTGTCTCAGGTTCTGCCTCCAGGGGAACCCATGCAAGACACTCCTTCTGAGGTGGCTACCCTGAATCGTTGCTGTCTGTTTCCTGTTTGTCTTCCTGCCCAAAGGGTGGGGCTTAAGGGCAGAAGCTGTGTTTTATCCATCACCCCATCTCCAGCTAGGAGATAATACAAATAGTAAATATGCACGTGGCAAAAAAAAATTCTCAGCCTCCAAGAAATGCAAATTAACAAATATTAATGATAACCAAGGGTGTTTTGGTGGTCTCGGGATGGCAAATTGGGGAGGTACTTTTGGAAAGCAGTCTGGTCATATTTATCAAGGGCTGAAAGCAAGGTTTATACTGTTTGACTCAGTTGTTACATTTCTGAGAATTTAGCCTAACAAGTAGTACAAATTCAGGGAAAAGCTTTGTGCATAAAGATGTTCATTATAGCAGTATTTATCATTGTGAAACATTAAAAAGGACAATGGGGGAAATTAACAGTCTATTGTGCATCCATAAAATGGAATATTTTGTAGCCACTTAAAAATTATGGTTATGGTAAAATGCAAAAAAGGCCAATCGTGTTTTCTTTTTAGCTCCTAGAATTTGCTGCATCCCTTGCTGCCTCTGGGACCTGGCACACCATTTCTCTGCCCAGACACTCAGCACTCACCATACTGGCCTTCTCCCCCACCCTTTGTTTGGTCCAGCTTATCTAGAATTATTCTCTCGATCTGAGCTTGCCTTACCTGACCTTTAATAGGGTTGGCAGCCCTTTTACTTTGTGGCCACGGTGGGCACCCTATACTTCTCCCCTTGTGGAACCCCACCTACTCCCAGGATTTGTTAAACCTCTGTCTCTCCCTCATCAGCTCCATGAGAGCTCATTCTACCCTGGCTCATCAGGGCCTGGCCCTGGGCTTGGAGCCGAGGCAATCGGCTGGTATCTAATGGGTGCATGGGTGAGTGAATGACTATGTGTGCTAGAATCACAAGCATGGAAAATAGAGGGAAATGGGAGAAAAACATCAGAACGTTGATTGGAGTTTTTCTGGGGGAGTTGCATTTATTTTTTGGTCATTTCACTGTCTTTTAAAATGTCTCTAAATTGAGTTTTATTATATTTAACAGCTAGAGATTATGTACTAAAGTATTTATAGGTGAAATTATATGATATTTGGGATTTGATTTATAATATCTCAGCAAAAACAAAGCCAAAGTGTTTGGAGGGGAAAGAGGTGAAAGGAGAATGGTGAAGTATTTAAAGAATCTGGGTGAAGGTTCACAGGGGGCTTTTTAATACCATTACTTTAGAAAAGAGTTGAAAATTTTTATGTTAAAAGTTAGAAGGAAAAGAAACATTTCCTGGCTCTTCTCTAATGACATTTACTACTTTGCTTGGCTTTTCAGAGTGACCGACTCCTCATCAAGGGTGGACGAATCATCAACGATGACCAGTCCTTCTATGCCGATGTCTACCTGGAAGATGGACTCATAAAGTGGGTTGACCAAACAGACCTTTTAAGAAGCCCGTCTCCCTAGGCTGCCTGGCCCTTAGAGGGACTGGAAGGCTGGTGTTCTGCCCCAGAATGAATGTGCCAGCTCTTGTGACTCTCAGGGATGGAGAGATGTAGGGAGGTGCAAACCATGGCTGTAGAAGGGGCTCGTGTTTGTTGAGCGCCCCGTGACCGCACCAGGCTCCCTGCCACGGCGCTCACACAGGCCACGATGCCCACAGAGGCTGTGAAGTACACACGCTGGCCCCTCTTCTGTTCTTGGGAGGGGGGGGCCATGGGGTTAAGTGGCTGTCCCACATTGCAGAATGAGTTAGGGGCAAGGCCTCGATTGCAACCTAGCTCATCTGATTGATTCACAGCTCTTTTTTCTACCTGCCCAGAATTTCTGGAATTGGGTGGAGGGGGCTGGGAGAGAAGGAGTCATGTTTAGCCCCCAGGCAGAGCCTTGGCATTTAAAGGGAAGACATGCCTTGGGACTAGAGCTCTCCTTTGCCTCCTCCCCATTGGCTGCCCCTTCAGCCCTGCTAGGACCTCCCAAGTGTGTTAGTCTGTCTGGGCTGCCATAACACAATACCCCAGATGGCATGGCCTACACAACAGAAATTTATTTCTCCCAGTTCTGGAGGCTGAAGGCCAGGATCAAGGTGCCAGCAGGATGGTTTCTCCTGAGGCCTCTCTCCCTGGCTTGCAGACAGCCGTCTTCTTGCTGTGTGCTCACGTGGCCTTTGCTCTGTGCATGTCCCTCCGGTGTCTCTTCCTCTTATAAGGACGTCAGCCCTGTTGCATTAGGACCTCCGACCTAGCAGCCTCATTTTAACTTAATTACCTGTTTAAACACCTTATTTCCAAGCACAGTCACATTCGGAGGTATTGGGGCTTCGGTATGTGGATTTGGGGGACACAATTCAGTACATAACACCAGACAGTGGTTTTTACGTGGTTTCCACATTTTACCGTCTGCTGCTCGGCCTCTTCTTCTGGAGTCTGGGAGAGTAGAGTCAGAGACCATCTCAGGATCCAGTTTGGGCAGCTGGCAGTGGAAGGAAAGGCAGAGGGGGTGTGAGCAAGGCCACGCTCAAACAGGAGTGGGGTCTATTGGTGGGCCCATCCTGGGGCCATGTATGCGCTGATGACGATGATGATGATGGTGAGGAGGGGAGAGGAGGAGGCTGTGGATTGTCATGATCATTAAGAGACCCTGTGAAGAGTAGGTGCTCAAGGCAGCATTGAGCCCTCCCCTGCCTCCCTCTGCCTGCCCCCACCCCTAGTCCTGGATGGATCTGACCATTTCTGGGCCAACTCAGGCCTCAGCTCCTCCAGTTCATTCCCCCCACTGCCCAGCTCA
>NW_020172818.1:12555818-12587818 GCF_003031525.2 Neophocaena asiaeorientalis asiaeorientalis | reverse complement strand
AGCTCACTCTTCCCAGCCCCACTGAAAACTTGATGTTTGCAGAACTTGCCAAGCACTCTCGCCTGGGAACAACCTTGCACCCATAAATTCTCTGCCTGAAATGCCTTGCCCCTCCCCCCATTCTCGTTTCATGCCCCTGCCCCCCAACTCCTGTTTGTCCTATGGGCCCAGCTTGTGTGGCTCCTCCTCCAGGAAGCCTTCCGGAGCCCAGGCTCTTCCTCTGTACTGGCTACCGCTCCCCCTGTGCTGGCCGCCTCTCCCCCCTGGTTGCGCATTTGCCCCTGACGAGGGGTCTTGCCTTATTGCCTCCCAGCCAGGGACCTGGCACAATGCCAAGGATGGATGGGACCCTGGAGTGTTGAAGTGAGTGTAACATACAAACACTGACACATCAGGTGGTGGGGACCTCGATCTCAGCCGGGGTACAGCCTGGAACCAGAAAGGAGATAAAGGCAGGGGGTGGGGTGGGGTGTGGTGAGATGCATAATAAAGTGAGGTTTCTAAGTCACCACTGCTTAGCTAAGGCACCACCAGGCGGCACCGAGTTCCCCACTTAGGCGGGGCCTCTGGGGTCCTGGGGACAAAGAGACGTGGAGAACCCTTTCATGGGACCACCATTCCCAGCAGCGACACAGAGTTGGAGGTTGGAAGGCTGTGTGAACACCTGGAGACTTAGCACTTAGGCCACCCGGGGTATTCAGGAAATAGGCAGTTTCCGTAAATTCAATATTTGTCCGCTCCTCTTAGTGGGAGACGCCTTTTACTTTTAACCCTATTGCTGAAAAGCTTTCTAAGCACTGGTGCTGCTTCTCCTGCCTTATTAAGCAGAGCCAGCATCTGTGCCTGAATGTCTTGCAGGGTCTTCAGATGGTCACGTGGGGCACTGGTCCCTGCTGACCGAGAAGGAGGTGTGGAAGCGGGGAGAGCCTGAGGGACCGCTTGGCATGAGAAGGCTCGGTGATTTCCCTTCACTTTGATTAAACCCCAAGAATCCTTTCATTTTGCGGCCATTCGCCAAGTTTTCCTAAAAGCTGTTCAGCCGGGTTTGTGCAGAATCCGTTATGGTTCATCGAGGGCTCCATCCAATTGGCTAAGCATTGGAGAAGCACATGCTGCTGGCGCAGGACTTTCTTCTGAGTGATGGTGAGGGTGGCGTTGGGGTAAGGGCAGGGGTCTGTTTCTCCGGCTTCCTTCCTCTCTTCCCTTTCCTTCCATGCACACTGCCGCTGAGAACCATTCAGGGAGTCTTCCTCCTAATTCATGGGGGGCGGGGTTCCATTTAGTTTAATCCCAGTTCGGGGAGAATCTGCTGCTTCCGCAGAAGGGAAGCAGGGAGACAGCCGAGCTTGGTGGGCAGAGCCTGATACTAGACTTGGGGACCCTGGGCTTGAATCCAGATCCAGCGCTGACTTGCTGCGTGGCCTTCGATAAGTCACCGCCCCGCCCCGGGTTCCGTTTTCCTCTTTTGCAGAATGTGAATACTTACTCCCTCACAGGTTGTTGGCGGGGGATTAGAGAGGGCTTGTTCATAGGCGATGATCTGCCTGCTAAGAATGGCCCCGAGCTGTAGAACTTTCGGCACGGCGGTGTGGCGGCTGAGTCACAGGCCGGGATCGGATCGGGCTGTGCCGAGTGTCTGCGCATGCCCGGTCTCATTGGGCTGAGCCCGTTCCTTTGCCAGTGCTACGCATTCTGAACATCACCCCGTCTTCTTTAGAAGCTAGTGTGAGCGTCGGTGAAGGGCTTATTAGAAGAGAATCCTATAGTTGGTGCTCAATAGCGGTTCACTGCTCTTGGTGCAAAGCTTGGGGGTGACTTCTCTGAACCCCATTCCCTTCAGCTCCTGGCACATGGCCATGAGCTTGGAGATGGACGGTGAGAAGATTGGACCAGGCAGGATTCTGTACATGACGATGGGAATTACGGAGGGAGCGGGGTGGCGATTAGAAGCAGCAGCGGCCGCAGTTGTAGCGCTGGTGGAATTGGCAGAAATGCTGACATTTCCTGGGGCTCGCCATGGCCCTGGCACTGCGCTTGGACTAGACCAGTTTCTGGTTTCAGGGTAGACAGTGTGCGATGCTCCATTTCTGTGGAAGAGCCCCAGGTAGAGCCCCGTCACTTCTGTGCCCCGACGTGCCTGGACCAGCCGGCCCAGGAGTCCAGAAAAGCAAGGAGCTTTCGCACCTGCGAGTGGATTCTGTTTGGGGCCTGACATTGCGGTCACTGAAGGAATATTTTCCTATGTCTTGATTACTGGTGTTTTTAGGTAACTTAGAAAAACCAATATTGGGGCCCCATCCCAAGAGTTTAGAACAACTGGATTTCTTTTTTAAATAAAAATTGCTCGTGGTCAGATGTAGTGCTCTCAGCCGGGCACTGACCGTGGAGCTGTTGAATCTGTCCTGGTCTGGCTGAGCCTCCCTCACCCAACCCTGGTGAGGGATACGTCACCTGACTCTGGTTCCAACACATAAGACACAGCGGACATCGCAGGGGCAAGGCTTTGAAATTCCTGGGCTCTTCTTCCTCGTTTCCCAGCTTTTGAAATTTGCCCTCCTTCTAGAGGAAGTTTCCAGGCACCAAGCACGTGGGGAAACAAAAGTGTTGGTCAGCCTGCCTAGGAGAGCTCTGCCACCCGCCGTGTGATTCCCTCATGGCAGGTTTTACTGGGGCTTAAGAAGCTTTCCGGAGGCTGGTGCTCATGACTGTTGCAAATGAGAAACCAGGTTGCCTGTCAGTATCACTCTGCAGGGGCTGACATAACAAAGTCCACAGACTTGGAGGTTTAAACAACAGATACTTGTTTCTCACAGTTCTGAAGGCTGGATGTCTGAGATCAGGGTGTGGGCAGGTTGGTTTCTTCTGAGGCCTCTCTCCAAATTCAGTCACATTGTGAAGGGCTAGGGGGTTAGGACTTCAAAATATAGACTTTGGGGCGTCACAGTTCACTTCACAGCCCTGTCTCTGAAGACTTGCAGAGCTAAGGGGACTTTTCACTGCTTCCCCCCCATCGCTCACCTCTGTGTCCCCAAAGCAGTTGCCAAAAGTGTGTGAAGTGCTCTGGAGTGTCAGGCTGTTCAGAGAACCCTTTGCCACTCGATACCGATGCTGGTCTCACTGCTGTTGGATTCAGCTCTGCCACTGCCTCCCCCTGGAAGCCCTCCCAGATAACCAGGCTGGTGAAATGGCCCACCTTGCGCTCCCCACGCCCTGTATGAACTGGATTGTAACCATCTGCTTTACATGCCTTTCCTCCTCATTAGGCTGTGAGCCCCTGGAGGGCAGGGACCCTGCCTCAGTTATCTCTGTTCACCCAGTGGCCTGCGTAGGACCTGCCTCAGAAATGTGTATCCAATGGAACTGAAGCTGCACGGTTGACAGCCATTTTGTTTTTCTTTTAAGAACCAAAGTCCGTCTCTGTTGTTTGTGCCCAGGCAAATAGGAGAGAACTTAATTGTTCCCGGTGGAGTGAAGACCATTGAGGCCAATGGGCGGATGGTTATTCCCGGAGGTATCGATGTCAACACGTACCTGCAGAAGCCCTCCCAGGGGATGACGGCCGCTGATGACTTCTTCCAAGGGACCAAGGCAGCACTGGCAGGAGGGACCACGATGATCAGTGAGTCGTACCCCTGCCTTAGGGCATAGGCTGTGACATCTCTAATGCATCCCCCGCATCTTGAGTAACACCAGGCACTTTGCTCAGGGTACCTGGTGCACAGGTGGCTAAAGTTTTGGAACCAGTGACGTAGATGTTGTTATGACAGATGGGGCTGTAAGGGCTCAGAGAGGTGTGATAAGTTGCTGAAGGTTACGCAGCTGGGAAGTGGTTGTGTTAGACAGTGTTGCTGCCGTAATGCTGTGATAATGCTGCATAACAAACAGCCCCCAAACTTCAAGCAAACACTTGTTTTTCTCATTCAAGGGTCCACAGGGTTAGGAGCAGGACTGGTGTGGGTCTGCTTTAGGCTGTGGGTTGGCTTTGGGGAGGGGGTACCATGGCTCTCCCATTCTGGAACCAATGATCAACTCAACCGTGCTCTTCTCCAAGTGGAAGGCAGAAGTGCAGGCAGTGTCTGGCAGAAACTTGCTCCTCCTCTTACCGTCTCATTTCTTCACCTACACACTGTGACTTCAGCCCTGTGTTCTGTTGGTCAAAGCAAATCACACGGCCAAGCGCAAAGTCCCTGAAATTGCATTCTGTCCGCAGTGAACCATGGTGAGGGTGGGAGGGGAAAGAAGAACTGTGGACAAATAACGCCATCTACCACAGTGGTCTGTCTGGGATGCTGGACTCTTCCTCTACTGCCCTTTGCAGCCAGATTGTTGTATTTTTTTTTTTTTTAACCCAACAGAGCTTTTGTTTGGATTCCATTTTAATAAGCAGTTTTGATTAAATAGGCAGCAGTGTATTTGAAATGTCCTCTCAATAGTTAGACTCCACATCTAGGTGGCTTGTCCCTGAGCTGGTCCCAACCCTGCCTATCTCTCCCCATCGAAGAGTTCCTCTGGAGGTTCACGCTGGCTGGAGTTGGCCACTGTGAGCAGAGCTCATGTAGCAGAGTTCCCGTCCCCCTGAGCCAGGAGGGTATGGCCCAGCTCAGGAGGCAAGCACCGTTCTGATCCCTTTTCCAAAAAGCAGCCCTGTGTCTGCTGGTTAGGAACGTGGGAGGAGCCCAGATTTGGGACTTGGATCCTAGCTGCCAGGGTTTGTACTGGTCACGGCCACTCAGCAGCTGCACCACTGGGCAGTATTGAGCCTCTGTGAGCCTCAGCTTCCTCGTCAGTAACATGGACTTTGTAATGTGCCCCCCAGCCCGTACATGTGGCTTCTTAACATAGTGCATGGCATATGGTGGTAAGTGCTTTGGGAACAGGAGCTGGGATATTCGGAGAGGTGGAGATGGAAGTTCCAGGCTCAGGGGACCTGTGTGAGGTAGAGGACAGAGCCCTGGATGAAGAATCGGGATCCCTGGAGTTCCCCTTGGCTCTTTTTCCATCACCAGCTGTGAAACCCCTGGGGGACCCCTCCACCAACCCCATGGGCCTCATCTTCCCCATCTATACAAGGGTGGTTTTCAAAGTATGTTTCATGGAGCACCAAGAGCCTATGAAGTCACCGTGAGAACCACGGTTAGGAGGTGTGTGTGGGGGTGCAGGGAGGTTCTGAGTCCCCACCCCATTTCTTCATTTAACAGATATTTATTGAGGGTTGCTCTGCACCAAGCACTGTGCTAGGTGGTGGGGAAGAGAAGGAACAAAGCAGCCATGATGCTTATTCTCCAGGGCCTCACAGTCCATGGGGAGTCACTAACCACCCACACACAAATGACTATACGCGGATGATTAGTTCTACAGAAGAAAGGGGCACAGTGCTTTGAGCTGTGCTCGGGGAGGCTTCCCTGAAGAAGTGGCATTTGTGCATCGATCTGAAGGATGAGTGGGAGTTAACTGGGTGAAGAGGGTGTAGGGGAGCAGAGCTCCAGGAAGAGGGAACAGCACATGCAAAGGCCCTGTGGTGGGGGAACACATCTTGTGTTTAAGAAATTGAAAGAGGCCTAGGAGGCAAAGGTGCGTAGATTGACGGCTGGAATCCTGTGAGATAAGGCCGGGAGGAGAGGATGGTACTGGGCCTTGATGGCCAAGGTCAGAATTTGGTCTTTTTCGTATGGGTGATGGGCAGCCATTGAGGGATGTTAAGCAAGGGAGTGATGTGACCTGTTTTAAAGAGACCTGAATAGAGTGGCCTAGGTTGAATGTGACGAGACCGGTGGGAGGTGGTTGCAGTTGTTCAGCTGAGAGCTGAGGGTGGCTTGGACTAGGAGTGTGACCAGGAGGTGGACAGATGTGGACAGCTCCAGTGACATATCAGAGGGAAATCAGCAGTGGTGATGGATCAGCAGTGGAGGTGCATGAGGGAAGCGAAGGGTAAAGAGTAACCCCTTGGCTTCTAGCTTTTAGAACGGTGAGGCGATATCCTTACCATTCTGGGGCGGGGGTGGGGGACCAGCTTTGCCAGTGGGGTCGGGGAGGGGACGATGTGGCATGAGGTTCCGGACATTCTCATCTTGAGGAGCTCTTGAGTCATCCTAGCGGAGAGTTCAGAAACCTGTGGCTGAGAGGGGGGGATATGTTTGAATGAGCAGCCACGTAGAAAGAAAAGTTCTAGGGCCAAGTCGTAAGGAGTTTGATCGCTTAATGGTCAAGTAGAGGAGGAAGAGTCTTCAAGGAAAAAATGGCCACAGAAGTGGGACAAAAAGCCAGAAAGCCAGGGAGGAGCGAGTTTAAAGAAGGAGGGAGTGATTCACTGGTTTCTGAGAGGTCAAGTAGAGTGAGGACTGGAAGGTCGAATTAGCAAAGGCTGCTGCTCTCGGTGGGTGGAGGAGTGAGCGGGAGTGGGGAGCAGAGACTGCTCTTTACAGACGTCTGGCCGTGAAGGGTGGATGTTAGGAAAAGGGTGGGAGCTAGAGGGATGTGCGAAGCCCAGTGAGGTTGAAAAGACAGTTGTCTCCCCTTTGATCTGCTTTACATTTAAGACTTTATTGGAAAAAGGGATGATGAAGTTCATATTCTTTTAGGTGCTTTTCGCCTTGGCGTTCTATGCCCACGAAGGCAGCATGGAGTAGCGGGAAAGGGTCCAGACTCTGCAGCTGACAGGACTCTGGGAATCTTCTCCGTACTGCTTACTAGTTGTGTGACCTTGGACAAGGTTTTCACCCTCTTTGAGCCTGAGTTTCCTCATCTGTCAAATGGGGATGTTTTTATTCTCTTCACAGGGTAGTTGCGAGGATTTAATGAGATAATTTATATAAAGCCCTTGTGGCGGTATCTGACACATCAGAAACATTCAATAAACAGTCACGATAATGATGGTGATGGTGGCGACGAGGAGGAGGATGAAATGACGGTAACAGTGGTGGGGACAGTGGTGGTAATGAAGACTAAAGATGGTGGTGACCATGTCACTGCTGATGGCTATGATAATGATGGTGACAACGATGGCAGCATTGATGTTGATGATGGTGGGGATGATGATGAAGAGGATGGTGATGACGAGGATGTTCATCTTGTTGATGTCAGTGGTGGTGATGATGATAATGGTCACGGTGATGGTGGTGATGGCGGGGGATAGGGAAGGTCACGACAGTTACGCTAACACTGGAGATAATGATGGTGATGACGGCAGTGAAGAGGCTACCACTGGGTTGACTTGGGTCCTCAGCATCTTGGAATGTGACACATATGTTTCTGTCCCAGTTGACCATGTTGTCCCTGAGCCTGGGTCCAGCCTGCTGACCTCCTTCGAGAAATGGCATGAAGCGGCGGACACTAAATCCTGCTGCGACTACTCCCTGCACGTGGACATCACCAGCTGGTACGACGGTGCTAGGGAAGAGCTCGAGGTGCTGGTGCAGGACAAAGGTCAGTTAAAGCCCCAGAATGGGGGCCCAGTTCTGGAATCGCTGTTTTGTTTGTGGGTCTGATTGGTGGAGTTAGAATCCCTTTATCTGCATCTGCTACGAACCCAACTGTGAGCTGTGCCCTGCCCCATAAACAGTGGAAAAATTGGACCCTCCTTAAGGAGTCTGTCTTCCTCTCCTTCAGGCCCTTTGGAGGTCCTCCCTGTTTATAGAAGAGAGCCCGATTTCCTTAGCCTGGCACACAAGGCCCCCACTGATCTAGCCTCACTTTTCTTTCTCTACCATAAATTCATCTGGGTGCTTATTATCCTGGACGCCATCCCCCGAAACCTGCTGCTCCACTGGGCCTTTGCTGTCGCAGTCTCCACGCCCCCTACCAGGGATGCCCTTTCTTCTACTCTACTTCCCAGCTCAACTATCCCAGTTTCCCCAATCAGAACTTCAGAACTGCTTCATCCCTTGAATATCCATAGAAGGTTACTTGGGCCTCTTTGGGGGCACCTTTTGCATTATTTTTGGATTACAGGACACTGGTTGTCTGTCTGGCTTTTCTGTTAAACCCTGAGCTTACGAGGGAGGGGATTATGTCTGTGCATCTCTGTATCCCACCCTCTCTCCCCTCTGTGTGAGCTCAAACCAGACATCTCTGCACGGTGTGGGTACTTTACTGTGTGCCTTACACCAAATGGAGGTGAATTGAACTGAACACCCACAGAAACAGAGAACAAGAGAACAGAATAAACCAGGCGTGAGGGGTCCCTCCGAAAGAGGCCGTTCTGAGGCTGTCTGAGGAAGCACCATCAAATGAATGACATGCTTCAAGGAGAGATGGGGGGTGTTTTCAAGTTTTTAAATATATATATACTGTGTTTTCTCGTGAAAGTATCATCGCCCAAATACAAAAAAAAGTCAGAAAATCAAGAGAAGGAAAAAGTTTTTCCCTCTGGTCTTACCCCCCAGTTGCCACTTACCTTTAATATTAAGGATTATTGCTTTCTGTTCCCTATCTATTTAGACAGTTTTCTCCATGTATAGTTATACGATAGCAGTTATTTGGAATCCTTTTTTCACCTAACGTTTTATGAGTAATCATTACTCTTCATTAATTACTTTTTAATGGCTCGTAATACACAATGTAATGGTTAATTTGTGTAGCTATTTCCTTTTTATTGGGCATTTAGGTTTTCTGTTTGCTTTACTGTAAATCGTGTTTGGTGAACATCTTTGTAATGCCATTCAGAGATGGCATTATGGGGTCAAGGTTTTAACATTTTTCAAAATCATGACACTTACTGCCAAATTGCTTTCCCCAGAAATGCACCCACTTGCATGCCCACATCCCATGTCTCTCACTCCGTGCGTGTTTGCACCATTGGGTGTTATTACTTGCATGAAATCCTTGCTAATTGGATGAATAAAAGTCAGTCTACCATTGAACATTGCAGTTCTTTAACTGCTAATTACCTTAAACATCTTGCATACATTTTTCCTTTGTGTGAATGTCCGATTGTGTTTCTTGCCCATTTACCAGTTTGGGTCTCGTAAGTCTGAGCTTCTATATCCAGATGGTTTTATCCCTTCATTGAAGTTGCTGTGAATCACACTTGTTTTGTACAGAATCATAGTCCAGGTTGTAGAAAGATCCCAGCAGTTGTGTTGCCTGAATCTGAATCCTGCCCTGGGCAAGTGACACTGGGCAAGTCACCAAGCTGACCTCTCTGGGGCTCGCCCACTGACTCCCCATACATAGTGTCAGAGCTCTGGTACCAGGCATGAGACTCCTGGTCTGAACTCGGTGTTAATTCTCCAGTCGAAAGAAGGAAACAACCCATATGTCCATTAAAGGATGATTGGATAAACAAAATGTGGTCCATCCTTACAGTGGAATGTCATTCAGCTTTGAAAAGGAAGGGAATTCTGACACCTGCTACGACACGGATGAACCTTGAGAACATTACGTCAAGTGAAATAAGCCAGTCACAAAAAAGACAAATGCTGTACGACTGTGCTCATGTGAGATGCCTAGAATCGTCCAGTTCATAGAGCGACACAGAGTAGAATGGTGGTTGCCAGGGGCTGGGGGAGGGGCAGCGTGGAATTAGTGTTTAATGGGGACCGAGTTTCAGTTTTGCCAAGGTGAAGCGTTCTGGAGATGGAAGCACAACAACATGAACGTACTTAAGGCCACTGCACTTGCAGATGGCTCTGACGGTAAATTTCATGGGAGGGATATTTTACCACAACTAATGAAAAGCAGCAGTTATTTCTTTGCTCACAGCTCTGTGGAAAGGCACTTTGGTTTGGGCTCAGCCGGGCGGTTCTGCTCACCGTGGCTCACTCATGCCTTGCGCCCCGGCTGGGAGGATGGGGCAGGTGCGACCGCTCTCTATACCCTCCCTTGCCCAGCAGGCTCTCGTGGGCTTCTTCCCTTGGTGGCTCCGCAAGGGTGAGTGGAGCTGCAGGCCCTCTGAGGCCCCGGCTTGGAATGTGTCCACTGATACTTCCGCTTCGTTCTGCTGGGCGGAGCCAGTCTCGAGAGCAGCCCACGCTCAAGGAGTGAGGAAATAGGTTCTACCTCTTGAGAAGGGTCACTGCAAATGTTTTGTGAAACTGTAAACTATTACCAGCCAGTTTAGTCTCTTTCTGCCTCCTACTTCTACCTGAAATTATCTTATTTGTTTGTTTGTTCATTGCTTATTTCCACTAGAATGTAGACAGGGATCCTTCCTACCTCGTTCACAGCTGTATCTCTAGCTTCTAGAACGGTGCTTGTACACAATAAGTACTCAGTGAATATTTGATGAGTGAGAAAATATTCCATGAAAAAGGACTTCTGGGGTCTCATAAGTTTTGGAAATGCTCCCTGTTTATTCTATTCTTGAATATTCTTTTATTTATTTTTTAACATCTTTATTGGAGTATAATTGCTTTACAATGGTTTGTTAGTTTCTGCTTTATAACAAAGTGAATCATTTATACATATACGTATGTTCCCATATCTCTTCCCTCTTGCGTCTCCCTCCCTCCCACCCTCCCTATCCTACCCTTCTAGGTTGTCACAAAGCACCGAGCTGATCTCCCTGTGCTATGCGGCTGCTTCCCACTAGCTATCTATTTTACATTTGGTAGTGTATATCTGTCCATGCCACTCTCTCACTTCGTCCCAGCTTACCCTTCCCCCTCCGTGTGTCCTCAAGTCCACTCTCTAGTAGGTCTAGGTCTGCATCTTTATTCCCGTCTTGCCCCTAGGTTCTTCGTGACCTTTTTTTAGATTTCATATGTATGTGTTAGCATACGGTATTTGTTTTTCTCTTTCTGACTTACTTCACTCTGTATGACAGACTCTAGGTCCATCCTCCTCTCTACAAATAACTCGATTTTGTTTCTTTTTATGGCTGAGTAATATTCCATTGTATATACGTTCCACATCTTCTTTATCCATTCATCTGTCGATGGACACTTCGGTTGCTTCCATGTCCTGGCTATTGTAAATAGAGCTGCAATGGACATTGTGGTGGTACTTGACTCTTTTTGAATTATGGTTTTCTCAGGCTATATGCCCAGTAGTGGAATTGCTGGGTCGTATGGTAGTGGTACAGTACTGAGGTTTTCATCTGAATTACTTTGATTCCAAATAAGACCAAATCTTATTCTCACCTTTATTTGTTAGGCATTTAAAAAAATTGTCTAAAAATTCTGTTTGCCTTTTTTGCTTCATTGTTTTTATTTTGAGCATTTTTAAATATAAAACAAAACATACAGAAAACCACACAAGGAAAAAACGTGGCTTTGTGAATTATGAGATTACCCTTTCCAGGTAAGAAATAGAAATTTGCCCCAAACAAAGACCCCCAACAAACCCCTCATGGCCCCCCATTGTAGCCACAACTCCTTCCTCCCCCCAAAAGTAACCACTGTCTGGTGTTTTCTAAATAAGAGGTTTTTTGGGTTTTTTTTTTGTTTTGTTTTTTGTTCTGTTTTTTTGTGGTATGCAGACCTCTCACTGTTGTGGCCACTCCCATTGTGGAGCACAGCCTCCGGACACACAGGCTCAGTGGCCATGGCCCACGGGCCTAGCCGCTCCGCGGCATGTGGGATCCTCCCGGACCCGGGCACGAACCTGTGTCCCCTGCATCGGCAGGCAGACTCTCAACCACTGCGCCACCAGGGAAGCCCTAAATAAGAGGTTTTTTAAAAAAAAAACCTTTGTTAAATTTGTTGCAGATATGTTCACTATGTTGTTTGCTTTTTATTTTGAATTTTTAAGAAATAACTTATAGAAAGTTTCCATTTATAACAAGTCAAATCTATCATGATTTGGAGGAAAGCTTCTAATCTGAGATAGCTTTAACCCATCCACCCACCCACAAGAACCAGTTCTAGGGCATATTTATCAATTCTGCCAAGTCATTATTTCTGCTTTTATTTATATTGTTTACTTCTAATTTCTGGTGAATTTCCATTTTCTTCTTTTAAGGATTCTTATCATAGAAGCTTACTCAGTTGATGTATGCTCCCCCTCTCCTTCAAAAAATAATGAAGCATTTAAGGCTATGAATTTACCTCTCACTATGGATTTACCTGTTTTACCCACTGACGGTTCTTCTGTGTCTGTGTATATAACTGGGTTTTTGTTTTTGTATGTAAGTATACTTGATTAAATAGAGACTGATACTTTTATGTTAATCTCTGAATATTATTTTTTCTTTTAATTTTTCTTAATCTTTTGGGAAAAGAAATTTTTGTTGCCAAGGTTTTCTAGACCAGAAATGATTTTTGGCTTGTCTTCACTGTTGCTTAAGTGTAAAAGAAGTCTCAATCTCATTTAGTACTTTTGCCTGAATTTCTTCTTTTTCTTATCCAAAGGATTCCTGATTCCATCAACAAACATTAATGGCACAGCACATGTTGTGGATGTGCAAGATGAAATAATATATAAGATGTGGTCCCTGTCCTCAACCACTTGAAGGCATATTAAGAAACAGTCCTCCCCCCACCTCCTCTGCTCCCCGCTGGCTGCACAATAAGTCCTGTCATTTCAACCTTTTTGCATCCTCCCACTCAGAGCCTCAGCCCACCCGTCTCTTTTGCCTTCAGCATCCTCCAACTCTATTTCTCCATTTCTCCCTGCTGTTCTGCACACCCATCCTCCTTCCAGAACTGTCCTTCTGAGACAAAGTCTGATCGTGTCATTCCCTTGCTTTAAAAGGCCATGTTCTACGAGATAGTAGTGATGGCTGTACAACATTGTGAATGCTCTAAATGCCACTGAATTGTACGCTTTAAAAACGGTTATGATGGTAAATTTTGTTATGTGTATTTTACCATAATAAAAAAAAGTGATTTTTTTTTTTTTTTTTTTTAAGCACATGCTCCTTTTTGCTTCAGCCACAGGACACTTTCCAGTACCCACATACCTAATGTCTTTTTATCCTCCTTGCTGTCCATGCCATGCATATCCATCCCTCTCAGCCCAGATAATTGCCTTCCCCCGGCTCCTCCCCCTCCCTTTCGTCCTTTTCCCCCCTCCTCTTCCTTCTCCTTCAGACTCAGCTGACATGTCACCTTCCCTGGAGACCTCCTTGGACCCTCACCCACACCCCCAGGCTGGCTTAGGTGCCCCTGCTGTGAATTCTGATGGCACCCTTCTGTCTTGGTTGTTACCACCCTGTGCAGTGCTTATCGATTTACTGGAAAGACATGTCCTTTCCTCTTAAATGCATTTTTCTACTGTCTTTTTTATCTTGAAACAGGTGTCAATTCCTTCCAAGTCTACATGGCCTATAAGGATCTCTACCAAATGTCCGACAGCCAGGTAGGTCCTTGCACACCCCTCGCCTCCCTTGGGCAGGAATGGGCCTGCCTTGTCAGGCAAAGTGGCACAGGGCAGGGGAGATGTCAGAGCAGGCCAGGGAGGGCTCTGGGTTCAAGTCCTGGTTCTGACGCTGAGCTGTCAGTCATCGCCCTTCCCTGGACCTGCATTCCTTTCTGCCTGTACAAGTGGCGTGGAGCAGGGATCCCCTGCTTGGTGGTTCCCAGACTCGGCTCATCTTCAGCCTCATCTAAAGAGCTCACTAAATACACAGACTCATATTCCATCACATATGCTTGGGGGTGAGGTTCAGGAATCTGTACTTTCTTAAACCTCTGCAGTTGATTCTGGGGCTCAAGCGAGTATGGGGACCATTACCTTAGCTCTGACCTGGAGGAGAGCCCTGGCTGTCCCTCCAGCCAATTGCAAGTCATGTCCTTTCTCAGTTTTCTCATCTATACAACGTGATCATCTCTGGCCCTAACAACCTCAAACAGCTGTTCTGTGGATGAGATGAGTCAAGGAAGAAGGTGGTCTAAGGAATACAGGTGTAGGGAGTACAATTTTTCAGGCACCTGGCCTTCTTACACCCCTGGGACTCTTGGTTTGGTTTTGTTATTATTGCCCTGCCCTCTGCTTGTTAAAAAGGTGGGACAGTGTGGTGGCAAAGGGCACGGCTGCTGGAGCCAGACTGCTTGGCAGCAAGCCCTGACTTTGCTGTGCAGCCTGGGGCAGATTTCCTAACCTCTCTGTGCTTTAGGCCCTTCATGGCACTTGCCTCAGAGAAGATGTCGGAGGATTAAGTGATTTAATACAAGTGAAGCTCTAGGGCAGTGCCTGGCACACAGCAGGTGCCATACGAGTGTCAATAAGCTGGTTTTCATTATCCCTACGGGGTCTCATATGCAATGGAAGAAGCACCCATGTCTTACCTTTCAAAATAGACACTTTGAGTTGCATAATATAACTTACCCCGAGATGGCCTGGAAACCAAAAGGCTGAAAGCTTATTCAGTTTCATGGAAAAAATAGCATGTGTCTCTCTAGTGTAATTGAAATTCTCACCTGTTTCATTCGAACGTCTGTTTCACTGAAGCCCTGGTTAGAGTCGGAGTTGAGCAGACTTTGGGTGTGGGTCCTCAAAAGTGCTTCATGCCTCCAAGTGCCTCCCCCACCTGCTGTCTACATCTAAAAGCACACATCCTGGACAAGGGAGGTGTTATCTTATATGCAAGGAGGGCAAAGTTGAGATTCAGGAGTCCCTGGGGAGGGAACATGTGGCTTTGGTCCTCAGCAGGTGCAAATGTCTGATCGCAGATCCTTTGCAGGTGGGAAGAGGGCACTGGACAGTGGACAGGGCCTGGATTGGCGAAATAAGGTGATGCTTGGCAGGATATATGTTATCTGAGTATTAAAGTTATTAGAGGACTTGGTCTCTCGACCCCAGTTGGTCTATAAAATGACAGGAGCTGGAATTTTTGTAAAGACGTACACATGTCCTATGATTGGTGGTGGCTACAGTACAGGCTTAGCGGGTTTAGTTATACAATTTCAGTAAAACTGAAAACAGCTTCTCAGCTGCAGTTGTCACCATTAATAACGTCACGCTCCAGAGGAGCAAAGCCGCAAAGGCTCGCGTGGGTATAATTGTGGATGTAATCACGGCTTGGTGTCACTTTTATCATTTATGCGCCTCTCCCCCACCCAAACTTTCTGCTCTTGGATCTGAAGGGTGTCAGGGTCAAGGGAAAATCTTTTCCAATTCTTACTTGTTGAGCGACGCATTCCATTGATGTGGATGGAGCGTCCTGGCAGGTGGTTGACTGTGTGTTAGTAGTAAGAGCAGTCTTTGCAAATGCTGGTGCTGTGATATTTTTATCTCACCCCAACCCCCTTTTGTCCCCCCTTAGCTCTACGAAGCCTTCACCTTCCTTAAGGGGCTGGGAGCTGTGATCTTGGTCCACGCAGAAAATGGAGATTTGATAGCTCAGGTGAGTGGTGTGAGTTTCCACCCCTTCCGCCTCAGTCTCCTTCTCCTTGTAAAGGATATGAGAAAAGGGGGTGGAGGCATTGGTCAGCCAGGTCACCAGACAATGAAGGGTCAAGCCAAGAACCGGATGGCATGTCAGGCACTCCAGGTGTGAGTCATGCACACACTGTCTGCAGCGTGGCCTTTGGCGGGTCATAATTGCCTCCTCCTTGCGAACCTCGACTTTCTCACCTGTACAATGGGGATAATATTACTGCCCTGTGAACCATGGCGGGTTTGCATGAGCAACAGATAAGGATCTGAAAGAAAATGCTTGGAAGCTGGGGTTGCTCATCATCCTCCACGACTTGAGAGCGGGGCTAATGGACAGAGCTCAGGCTGGGAGCAGGTGTTCCAGTCTGGCCTCCTGACATTGGGCGAGGAACTCTATCCCACGAAGGCTCCTGTGCTTCATTTAGAAGCATCTGCCTTGCAGTGTGGTTGTGAGGATTAAATGATATCATGTATGTGTAGAGCAATGTCGGACATGTAACAGGCTGTAGCCATTCAGAAGTTTTGGGTAGTGTGAGACATGAACCAATTTTGATCATTCTGGCTATAGGGTGGATAATTTGATGGGAATAGAATAAAATCAGCTAGGTTTTACTCCAGCAATTCTCATAGGAAATGAAGAGAGGAGACAGAGCGGAGGTGGAAGAGGCAAGAATATGATAGGGAAGGTGCACATTCTACAGGACTCATCGATTGACTGGATGGGGGAAGAAGGAGAGGAAGTCAAGGATGGCTGCTTGGTCCCTGGGCAGGGTTGATCATGATGCCACGAATCAAGATCAGGCATATAGAAGGTTTGGATGCATCCAATGAAAGTAGTTAATGCCGTGCGTGATGCTAAGGAGTACGTATATCCTCATTTCATAGGTAGGGAAACTGAGGCTCAGATAGTAATAACTTGCCCACTGTTATATGGGGCGTCGGAGCCAGGATGTGAATACAGTTCCATCTGGTTCCAAAGCCCAGTGGAATTGCAACATGACGGTTAAGGGCATGAGATCTGAAGCTTCACTCTTAAGGTTAGCTATTGTCTTTATTTCTTATTATTTGTGTTCTTGCAGTTTTTCTGTAAAATTGAAATTCTTTCAAATTCAAAATAAAAAAGAACAACTCAGTACCATCACACAGCAGTATTCTGGTCATTGGCAAGAAGTCACGAAATCCAGCCCTCACCCCAAAAGATGGGATTGTACAAAGGTATGAATGCCGGGAAATGAGCGTCACTGGGAGCCATATCAGAGGTTGTCTGCCAGCCTCTCCTCTGGCCCCCAGTGATTGATGACCCTCTCACATGCAAAACACATTCATTCCTTTCCAGGGTCCTCCAAACTCTCACCTCATTACACCGTCAAAGACTGGAATCATCTAAGCCAGGTCTAGGTGTGGATGAGGCTTCTTGGGTTTAGTCCCTACAATCTGTAGGTCTTTGAAGAAAATAGGCAAGTTATCTCTCCCCCGCCCCCCCCCACATACTCAACACACGACATATAGTGGTGGGGTGGGCATTCCTATTGAAAAAGGGACAGTGGAAAACACCAGGAGTCATTGGTCCATAGCAGTTCTGAAATCCAGTTAGACAAGTGTTGGCAGTTCCTTGATTAGGTCTCGAAGCCTTGAAGCCTGAGAATAATTCTCCATGGCTCTTGGCTCCACCTTCTGGGCTATTGGTCCCATCCTTCCTTTTCATGAAAAGTAGTCCATGCTTGCAGCTGAGGAATTTTCTCAGCCTGCTTCCTGCACAGTAGAATTTTAGGAGCCCAACTGCCTCCATTCATTTTGTATGTCTTATCCCGTCCAGTCCGGGCTGCCGGTGTTTTGCTAAGATAATCTTCCCAAAACCTTTGTGGGCCTCCTCTGAATTTCACTGGAATTCACCCCGTTAGACAAAAGATACCCACAGATTTCTTTTCAATAAGCCCTCCTCCTCCTGGTCAGACAGCCAAGAGGTATATCCTTGAGCTTCCTAGAGGCCTTAACTTGATTGAGAGGATCTGGGGGCACACCCTCAATTATCTGTCCCTCTCACATTTTACTATTTACTATGAGCAGCAAGAAGAAGCCAGGCAGTACCTTGACAGTTTGCTGGGGACTCTCCTCAGCTAGATCCCTGAGTTCATTAGACACATTTGCCCCTTTCCCCATCACCACAGGTGACAGTGTTGCCAAGCTTTCTGCTACTACATAACAAGATTCCCCTTCCTCCAGTTTTCAATAACAGATGCCTCATTTCCTTTTGAGCTCTCACTAGCAAGGTCCTCAAAGTCCATATTACTACTAACAGTCCATTTCAGACCAGCGTTCTCTAACACATGCCTCGAAATTCTTCCAGCCTCCATTCACTGCCCGCTCCCAAAGCCACTCCCACATTTTTAGTTAATTGCAATGGCAGCACCCTACTTCTGAATACCAAAATCTGTTGCAGTTGTCTGTGGCTGCATAACAAATTACCCCCTAAATTTAGCATCGTCAAACAAAAAAACATTTTCCACGTCATGGTCCTGTG
Organism: Neophocaena asiaeorientalis asiaeorientalis; assembly: GCF_003031525.2. Taxonomy (NCBI): domain Eukaryota; kingdom Metazoa; phylum Chordata; class Mammalia; order Artiodactyla; family Phocoenidae; genus Neophocaena; species Neophocaena asiaeorientalis. Next base: position 12,570,042 of record NW_020172818.1, on the reverse strand, counting down.
GGTCCGGAGTCCAGGTGTGGCTTGGCTGGGTTTTCGGGCTCAGGGTCTCTCACCGGCTGCCGTGAAGGTGTCAGGCAGGGCTGCAGTCATCTCAGGGCTGGTCTGGGGCAGGATTCCTTTCCAGAGGGTTGCAGGATTCCCACTCAGAGGGTTGCTTCTAGGATTCAGTTCCTTGCACGCTATCAGACTGTTGTCCTTTATTCTTTGATGGCTGTTAGACAGAGGCCCCCTTGGTTCTCTGCCACATGGGCAGCTACAGCATGGTGACCTGTTTCCTTCCAAGTGAGAGAGCAGGAGAGGGTGAGCAAGGGAGAAGTGGGAGTCCCTTTGTAACCTAACCTCAGAAATGACATCCCATCTCTTTCCTCGTGTTCTGCTCATTGGAAGCAGGGTGCCAGGTCCAGCCCACGTGCAAGCAGAGGCAGGCTCACTGTGAGCCTCTTAGAAGCTGTCCAACACATGTATCATAGGTTTGCCTGGTTTTGAACTTCATGAACACGAAACCACACAGTAGGTACTCTTTTACATCCGGCTTCTTTTCTTTTCTTTTTTTTTTTTTGCGGTACGCGGGCCTCTCACTGTTGCGGCCTCTCCCGTTGCGGAGCACAGGCTCCGGACGCACAGGCTCAGCGGCCATGGCTCACAGGCCCGGCCGCTCCACGGCATGTGGGATCTTCCCAGACCGGGGCACGAACCCGTGTCCCCTGCATTGGCAGGCGGACTCTCAACCACTGCGCCACCAGGGAAGCCCTACATCTGGCTTCTTTTGATCAAAACTAGGTTTGTGAGATTCATCCCTATTGTTACCTGAAGCAGTAGTATTCTCTCTGTCATCATGGTGTAGAATTCCACTGCAGGGATAGATCACAATTTGGTTCTTCAGTTGATAGATGTTTGGATAGTTTCAAATTTAGGACTACTGTGTATAAAGCTTCCTTAAACATTCTTGTTCAGTCTTTTGTTAAACATATGTTCCCACTTCTGTTGGTAAGTACGTAGGAGGGGGATTTCTGGGTCGTGGGTGTGCACATATTCAGGTCTTACAGTTACTGCTACCCTGTTTTCCAGGGTGTACCAACCTGTATCCCACCAAATGTGTGTGAAAAGTTGAGTTTGGAGTCCCCAGTTCTTAAGCTTTACATCAGGGAATTCTCAGCTTTCCTCGCTGCCAACTTAGGATTGAGTTTTCTCAGCTCCAATAAATCTGTTACCTTTTGTACATCTGCTTCCCAGCTTCCAAAATTTTGTTTCTGTTATCTTCTCTGCATTCTCTTGGTTCTTGTGTACCCTCTCTGTCACTGTAGCAGAGTTTCAGGATGGAGTAAAAATAATGTGTGTGCTCAGCCCATGAATTTTGACTAGAAACCTACGCTAGTCTTTTGTGATCTGTGTTTTCCCCCCTTACATCATCTTTTGTCCTCCCTCCTTTTTTCTCCTCCTTCCTTCCTTCCTTCCAACAGAAATAGTAACTGACATTTAAATAATCTTCCAGAGGGATGTCTCCGTATCATAAATCTTGTTGTAAACAGTTTACAAAAAGGCCTTGTAAACACCATCTTCAAGAGCTGACATTATTCCATTCTTTACTTAAATCCACCCCAGCTGTTAGCTCTTGAAATTGTTTCCAGCTTATGTTCTTATAATAAACTCGAGCTTAATAACCATAAATGCACAGTTGAAATTAGGATTTTTTTTATTGTCGATAGTGCCTGGGGCTCCTCTGTGTTCCAGAAAGATGATACAGAAACTGCGCAAGTTAAAAGTAGCAGCACAGCTGACACCTGGGCAACGTAAAATTATTAGTTTTGAGATACTACAGTATTCCTAAGGAGGGGGCACCTTGGAGCAAATAGATTTGTATCTGGGCTACAATGGCTCAGGGAACCATTTCATTTATATGATAAGCTTGAGGTAGAGTTATCCTGCTAGAAAGACAGGTACCAGGAAGAGGAAGCTACAGTAGAGAAAATGAGAGCTGGCTGACCATCAACGAGCCCTTACTATACACCAGGTATCGTGCGAGCATTTCACATCTGCCACCTCAGTGATGTATTATGGCAACTCTGGTGTGTAGGTGCTGTTGTTTCCAATGTAAAGGAGAGAAGATTAATGAAATAATGCCATTTGCAGCAACATGGATGGACCTAGAGGTTATCATACTGAGTGGAGTAAGCCAGACGGAGAAAGACAAATACCATATGATGTCACTTACATGTGGAATCTAAAAACATGATACAAATGAGCTTATTTACAAAACAGAACCAGACTCACAGGCATAGAAAGCAAACTTACGGTTACCACAGGAGAAGCGGAGGAGGGATAAATCAGGAGTTTGGGATTAACATATACGCACTACTATATATAAAATGGAGAACCAACTAGGACCAACCGTATAGCACAGGGAGCTACTCAATATTTTGTAAACCTGTAAGGCAAAAAAATCTGAAAGGAATAGATAAATGAGTGTGTGTGTATAACTGAGTCACTTTGCTGTACACCTGAAACTAACCCAACACTGTAGATCAGCTACACTTCAATTTAAAAAAAAGAAGAGAACCTTGAGGCTTAGAACGGACAGAGACGGTTCTGGAGCTGGATGCCCAGTTTGATTTCTGCATCCATGTCATACCCAAACACCACTCGTCTTCCTTCTCTCTTACCCTGCAGCAGAGACTTGGAAGTTGGAAGAGCGCTGGGTGGTCTTTAAGGCTAATTTCGTATAACCCTACTTCCTCTCACTGGTCCCATGGTGTTGAATAGAGCAGGTGTGGACAGGGATATCCAGGGTTGCAAAGGGGGAAGGTGGGCAGGGGTAGTGGAGGGAGCAAAGAAGCTGTGAATCGCCGCAGCCCGTTAGACCCCATGCAGACCACTCCCTGTCCTGGGCTCAGCTGCCCCATCTGTCTAACGGGGCTGGAGGATTGGCCTCTCCCAGCTCTGACATTCTGTAATCACTGACTCATTCGTTCTTGTCTTGTAGGAACAAAAGCGGATCTTAGAGATGGGCATCACGGGTCCTGAGGGCCACGCTCTGAGCAGACCTGAAGAGGTAAAGGAGCCTCCACTGGGTGTGACTCTGACATAGCTGAGAGCTCACCCCGATGCTGTTCCAGCTGGAACAGCCCGGCTAGAGTCCCCGTCTCCGTCTCACTTGCCCTACATGAGCACCCCAGCACGTGTGGTCCTCTCCGGGTCTGCCCTCGGGCTTGGGAGCCCTGGGGCCTGCAGGTCGATCAGAGGAGCCTGGAAAGGTTCTGCCTCTCCCAGGGCCCGGGAACTTCACACCATAGTCCTATGGACACTTCAGAACCCCTACTGAGGACAAGGTGTATTTGATGACAGGAAAGTGGAGCCCCACGTCCCAGGCAGAGGACTTCAGAACAGCTGCCCTTGCACGGACCTCCCATCTGCTGTGCTCTAAGACTCGACAAGGGACGAATCCCCTGGGAGTGAAATGGCACATGTGTGGCGGGACACAGCGGGTAGAAGGAAGGCAAGCAGGTTGGGCATGGAACAGGATGGATGTCCAGTATTTTCTGGTGTCTCATCAGATCATAAGTAGTCTTCCCAGACCTCTGCTCTAGGCCAGCCTGTGCCAGACATGGGACCCAACACACGAGTACACAGACTCCTTACCCGGAGGCTCCTGATCGGGCCCAGTGCTCCAGACGTGAGCTCCACGCCCACGAGCTGGTTTCCCAGTCCCTGGTGAGACCAGGACAGACCTGAGACAGTGTCTACAAACCCTTATAGCACGTGGACGTTGCCACCACCTTCAGGCTTGTGAGCAGCCTGGGGACCCTTCTGGGTGTGGCTGGACTCCTGGCACGTGGCTGTGGCTTCCTGCCAGCCACTAGCAGCTCGGCAGACTGGAAATTAAAACAATACATCACGGGTCCCTTAGTCTTCTCTAGCGGGGGGCAGAGGCCAAACCCAGCAGCGGGTGGTCTCACTTGGTTATTGGACAAATGAAGGGAGGAATGCATGTTGGACACCTGTATCCCCTGATGTCAGGCATTTTATAGGTAACCGACCACTTTATGGGTCTCTCGACTCTACTGCCTAGGCGATCTCCTTCTAACAGAGCGTGCAGAACACTTCCAAGCAAAGGAAAAACATAATTCTGCCTTCCAGCCCTCTAGCCAGATACGTTCTTAGCTTTTCCTTCCTTTTGAAAAATCTACAGTATTTTCCTCTCTTGATGCCGTAGATTTCCCTCTGACCACACTTAAGGAGAATCACAGGAGCCTGGTCAGGGAGAGGCCTTAGGAACTCAGGGTGGGTGGTGCCTCCCACCTCTCCCTCCCGTGACCCATGTATTTGGTGTGTCTGCAGCTGGAGGCCGAGGCCGTGTTCCGAGCCATCACCATCGCGGGTCGGATCAACTGCCCTGTGTACATCACCAAGGTGATGAGCAGGAGCGCGGCGGACATCATCACCCTGGCCAGGAAGAAGGGTACGCAGCCCAGCGTGTGGGCCTCCTGCGGGAAGCTGCGGGGTGAGGAAGGGGCGTGTCCAACAGGCTCACGTTCACTGACGGAGCCACTCCCCAGGGCAGAGACATTCTGCCAGTTGCCTGCAGCCTGGGCCCTGTAGGCCAGGTTGAAAAGGGAGCTTGGGATGGTGGGTAGGCACAAGGTGTGCAGGCGTTTTCAGGTTTGATTCCTGGGGTGCCGTGGGCCCCGGGTGTGATCTTGGGTAAGTGGTCTGAGCTTCGGTTTCCCCATTTGTAGCTAAGGTAATTATCCCCTCCTTGTGGGTCACACGAGACCGTGTATCTTAAAGATCTGTGAAGAGTTCCAAGTTCTCCCCTGGGTTTCACATCAAAGAAATGATGGAGCCAGGGCTACATCAGCTCTTGGTCCCTGCCCGCCCCCTTTCTGGTCCTCTCTCTGGGCCCTTCATCCTGGGTCCCCTATCTAGGGCCTCTTAGCGGGTACCTGCACCCAGGCTCCACCGTGGGGCCCACACAGAGTCTCAGCTGCAGGTTGGGAAGCAGGAAGGTGTTCTTCCAGAGCCAGAGGGTCCGGGGACAACCCCGTGCTGGACATCAAGGGAGTGTGGCAGGAAGGCAGCCTCCAGCTCTAAGACTTGGACACAGTAATTAACCTCTCTGAGCTACTGTTGTTTCATCTCGAAACGGACCCGATGGGCTCACAGATGTGAAGTTCCAGCCAAGTCCTTGGCGGGTCCCGAGGGCTCCTGAGGACCCTGGGGCACAGGTGCCACTGGTGCTCTGAGCGGCTCTGACCTGTGTGGTGCCCATTCCCCAGGAGACTCAGAGGAACCGCCCGAGTGTGGTCCCCAGGCCTTCTCGACTGAGGCCCACAGTCCCCAACACCCACCAGAGAATGAAGGTTGCCCAAAGCAGCCTTCCTTCCCTAATTCAGCTCCAGGACCTGCAGGCTTAGCTCGCCGGCACGCTTAATTCAGGGTGAGAGAGAGAGAGAGAGTGACAGAGCGGGTAGCACACGTCACACGAAGACAGTCGCTAGAATCCTTTCATCCTGTTGACATTCACCAAGGATGTTCACCACCCGGACAAGGTCCACCCGTCTACTTTCTGGGAGTCGTATGAGGTTGACCGGCAGCTCTGGGTCAGAGGGGGCAGCCGGGTGGAAATCCACAACAGCCACACAGCTCTGACTGCATCCACCACCCTCTGCATGCAGGATGCCCCTCCTTTCTTACAGGAACCCTTCACGGGAAGTGTAAGTGGCTCTATTCTTAAAAATCTTTAATTATGTGTTTTATTTCACCTAATATATCCAGAATATTCATTCCAAGTGTAATCAGTGTAAACGGATTAAGATATTTTGCATTATTTTTCTGTACCGTCCTCGAAATCCAGTGTGTATTTCACCCTTACAGCACATCTCCACTCAGACCAAATGCCTGAAAGCCACATGTGGCTGGTGGTTTCCGTGTGGGACAGAGCAGCGTTGAACCCCAAATACCTAGTTTTAGTATTTTTAAGGGCAAGCCGACGAGTAGAGGCATTGTACAGAGAGTGATCTAGGTTAGCACAGCTTGCTGAGGACCAGCCCCAGGTTAAAGATGAGGAAACTGCCGCTCAGAGAGGTAACAGGAATCTGGAAGCAGCGGTAAGCGTGCCGGCGAGCTAAGCCTGCAGGTCCTGGAGCTGCCGAGAAATAAAGCGACCACCACCCTCTCGTGGCTGTTTCAATTTAAGTAAAGTTAAGTACACTTTTTCAGTTGGCTCCTCAGTCGCGTTAGCCCTGTTTCTTGCGCTCCAGGGCCACGTGAGGCTGGTGGCTGCTGTCTTGGGCAGAACCGTCCAGAGCAGTCCCAGCACTGCTGTGCTGTTGGGAGTTGCCGTCCCAGAGCCAGGCTGCTGGAGCCCAAAGCCTGCCTCTCGCTTGTCAGCAGGGTGGCCTCGGACTGATGCCACAGAACCCTGGGCCCACGTCATCCCGTTGGCACTCTCTCTGCTGCGGGGATTCTCACTTGGGACTTTGCCCCTGGGGTTTTGTTCTGGCAGAAACACACGTGGCCCACTCCCTGGAAGGCAAGCTGGACTTTCGGGAGAGCAAATGCTCAGAAAGGAGCCCTCCAGTAGTGGGTTGGTGGCCGCACGTCCTGGCCCCTTCGCCCCTGTGGCGTGGGATGGCTCTGAGGCTCCCGGGGTCCCCAGTGCACTGAGCTGCGCGTGCCCAAGGCCATGACTCGGTGATAACTCATCTTTCCTTGGCTTCTGTCTCTGCCTTGTGTCACTTCCTCAGTCCCCACCGAGGTGTTTCCTGGAATCACCTCCGAATAAAACTCTTGAACTTGATTTTTCCTTTGAAGATCTGCTTTTGGCGGAATCCAAACCGAGACAGCACATCAGGTCTCTGTGGTTCAGTTGAGCATCGTAAAGAGAGATAATAGTCAAATCCAAATGCTAAAAGCATTCACAGTCCAGAAGGTTGCTGAGCAGGACAGCGGGGCACTGAGCGCCTGGTGGCCGAGGAGCTGGGGCTCTGGGGTGTGTGTGTGTGGTGAAGCCTGGGGGAGGGATGGGCGATTTATCCCCAGTCTCATTCTCCAGCCTCGAGATTCTACTTTCCTGCACCCGCATCTCCCATGAGAGACCGTTCGCTCTCAACCACGCGTGTCTGTGTTTGCCTCCCAAGGCCCCGTCGTTTTCGGCGAGCCCATCGCTGCCAGTCTGGGGACGGATGGCACCCATTACTGGAGCAAGAACTGGGCCAAGGCGGCGGCCTTCGTGACCTCCCCTCCCCTGAGCCCGGACCCTACCACGCCCGACTACTTGACCTCCCTGCTGGCCTGGTGAGAGCCCCGGGGGTGACGGGCTCGTGGGCCTGTGCAGCGGGGCAGGACTTTTGGGAACGGAGGGTTGAAGGATAGGAAATCGCAGCTGGTTCAGACACACTTGGGAAGGGGCCTTGGGCTGGCTGCCCGGGAGACCTCAGAACAAAACCCCGGGTTGTTTACAGCAGGCCTTTGGGCCTTTGAGTCAGTAACCGCTCCATTCATGTTTATAGGTCACCTCCCATTCATTCAGCGGTATTTAAGCACCTTCTGTGTGCCTGGCACTGTGGTGTATTGGGAAACACCCAGAATTAGGAATGTGAGACCAGGATCCTAATCCTGCCTCAACCCCTAATTGGCTGTGTCACCCTGGCCACGTCACATAACCTGTAATGTCTCTGCCTCAGTTGACGCATCGGCAAAGTGGGGAGAATACAGTACCTACTGCAGAGGTGGGTGTGAGACAGCGTAGGTAAAAGGCCTGGAATTCAGGGTTCACAGCGGCCACTGCATTACACTCTGCTTCCTGCACACAGTAGGAGCACAGCTACTTTAACCCCTTCTCTGCCATCACCCAGTGTGAGGGAAGAACACTTAAGGCCATGGGAGAAGGCTAAGCGGTGAGGTGTGCAGGCTGCTCTGGAAGCGGAGATGCAAGCCCAGAAGGCTTTCTGGAGGAAGTGACGTCAGGCCCAGAGCCAGGGGATGCATAAGAGTTTCCCTGAGGGGCAAGAATAAAGTGGGACTTCTAATCAGAAAGAACTGTAAGGGGGTGAGGGTGTGTTCTCCTTTTCCCTAAATGCTGCAGCAGCCCATGACATACCTGGCGTCTGCAGCCCGATGGCTGGTGGGCAGCTCCAAGTCCAAAACAAACCCCCCATCTTCCCCCATGAAGCTGCTGCTCCCACAGTCTTGCCCATCTCAGGAGATGGCAGGACACGGACCAAAGGCCCTGGCATCTGGCCGCTTCTCGCCCCCTTGGCTGCAGCCATCCTGGCTCAAGGGCCATCGTTTCTCACCTCCTGACAAGGCTCTCTATTTTCATACTGCCCCTTCCACACCCTTATCGCATCACAATCTGTGCTCAAAAGACGCTCAGATATTTTAAAACCGAAATCAGACCAAGCCAGCCCTCTGCCAGGAGACCTCCAGGGTCCTTTCCTCTCAAAGAGAAACACAAGTTCCCACAGTGTCCCTCAAGGCTGAGCCTGATCTTGCCCTCGCTCCTCACTAACCTCGCCTGGTCCTCTTCCCCCCTTGGCTCCCTCGGTCCATCCCACTGGTGTCGCGCTAACTAGACCCCAGGCAGGATGGTGCCACAGGGCCTTTGCACTCACCCTACCCCTGCCTAGCACTCTTTTCTTCGTCATCTTGCGGTTTGCTCTTTGCCAACTTCAGATCTCTGCTGGAAGATTTCTTCTCAGTGAGATAGTTCTGATCATCTTCTTAAAAACGGCAGTCCCAGCGCTACCCGATCACCCCCGCCACTCACCCTAACTCTCATTCTCCTGACTGTATGTTCCTGACTCCTGCCCCCCGCTCACCCTGCACTGGAATGTCAGCTAATGAACACAGGAATTTGTCTCTTTCTGCTTATAGATGCATCTCCATTGCCTAAGACTATGCCAGACACAGGAAGTGTGCAACACATCTTTGTTGAATACATGAGTGAATGTCACATCCAAATATATTTCTGTACGTCTACGTGATTGCTGACATGCCCTGGGGCCCCGAAATGGAGGCTGGCCCCTGCCCTCGTTGAAAATCACACAATAAAGCTCCACTTATTCCATTGATTCAGATGCCAGTTAGGGGCTCATCATATAGCCCCAGAGTATTTTCTCTCCAAAGCCTGAGTGACAGAAACGCAAACCCAGTGAGCTTGTGTCACTTTGCTACAACCAGTGAATAGCATTTTGTCCTCCCGGCACAGCACAGAAACGTTAGCCAGGCCTTACCTCAACAGCCTTACAGAGGGAGACCAAGGTCAGCACATTATGGTTTCCCACGTGACCTGGCGGAGACACGAGGCCAGGGACATGACCATCCTTCCAGCGCGAACATCCGTGACTCCGTGAGACACACTGGCACGTGCTGGAGGCTGGGTTTTATTCACTCACTTATTTATATATTCAGTCACTCATCCATTCATTCATTGGCTCCACTCAGCTTTTTTTCTTCTTTTTTAAACATTGAGATAAAATTCACGTAGCATAAAATTCACCGAGCACTCGATTTTAAAGAGAAGAGGTGGAGGATGGAGAGAGGAGCAAGGGAGTTGGCATCTTTGGCGCCTGCCGTGCGCCAGGCAAGTAGCTCATTGTCTCCTCAGGGTGATCCGGGATGGAAGGTTCCATTCTCTTCCATTTTACGCATGAAGAAAAGAGGAGTGACTAGCCGGGCCAGGAGGTGGCAGTTCTGGGATTTAAAAGCAGACCCGCTGGATTTGCAAAGTCAAATTGCATCAGGGGCTGTTCACGGGTCTAGTGAGATGCATGGAAGCAGAGTCACTCTTTTGGCCTCTAGCATCTTCTGTTCTCAGCAAGTCTCTCCTCACAGATGCCTGCAGCATCTTGAGGCCTTGTGGGCTCTCTCTGGGGGGTGAAAGAACAGACCCACTGCCCCAGGATCAGAGCGTTTTAGGGCAGGAGGAGGCTGACCCGGAGAGCCTTACCTGGACCGGCTGGAGCCCACACTCAAACAGAACCCTCTCCCGATGCACAGGCCTCTTTCCCGTCTTCAACAAGACACCAAAGGCCACAGGGCCTTCCGGTGTCACTCAGTAAGGCCTGTGATGTGCCCCAGATCTCTGTGGGGTTTGAGTTTCACAGCCTCCTTGGGCGTCTGAAGTCAGGGTCCGCTCCTCAACAGGAGCTCAGGTCTGAACCCCACCCTGTTCTGTCTTTGCCAGTGGAGACCTGCAGGTCACAGGCAGCGGCCACTGTCCCTACAGCACTGCCCAGAAGGCGGTGGGCAAGGACAACTTCACTCTGATCCCTGAGGGCGTCAACGGGATAGAGGAGCGGATGACCGTGGTCTGGGACAAGGCAGTGGTAAGGCGGCGCCGTCTCCCTCCTGGAATATTCTAGAAACACCCCTCCTGCCCATCAAAGCCATGCATTATGCACTTCTGGTTCTTAAAATTCCCTTCTTACTTTGAGGCAGAAGCAGAATGCACTAGGAGGGCACACGGAAAACACGTGACCCTTAAGAACGCAGCGCGAGTCCTGTGGTGCCCTTTGCATTTGCAGATGTGACAGCAGCTGTCCTTTAGTCTTTGAGGATGAAAATGTTCTGTTTTGTTTTGTTTTGAACCACATCTTTGTCCACGTAAAGATGACTTTGTAAACTGTGTGTTCGGGTTTAGGGTTGAGAGTGGGTATGGAGGCTTCCTGTTGCGTAAGGAATCCCCAGGTCACACCTTGATCACTCACTTGGAAACAGTAGATTTTTATTTTCTGTTAAACTTGCGCCCAATGAAACTGACCAGATGTCAGGGTGGCCGTTGTGGAAATGTCATCACACCTCTGAACGGTTAATTACGTTTCCGCTCTGATGGAGCCAGGCCTCTGGCACTCTTTCAGGGTGGCCTGGTTTCAGCAGGGAGAGGAGAAAACTCCAGAGTCCTTGTAAGGACTCCTGTTGGCTGGTTTCGATCTGTGCCTTCTGGTCTGCCCCTTCTGGTCCTGTTATGAGATGCTCTTTTCACCAATGGATCTTGTCTTCAGGCTACTGGCAAGATGGATGAGAACCAGTTTGTTGCTGTTACCAGCACGAATGCAGCCAAGATCTTTAACCTGTACCCCAGAAAAGGGCGGATTGCCGTGGGCTCGGACGCCGACGTGGTCATCTGGGACCCTGACAAGGTGAAGACCATAACAGCCAAGAGTCACAAGTCGGTAAGTCCTGGTTTATCAGTGACACTCCTGGCTTGGGTGAGCAATTCTTGCTCTGCAATCATTTTAGAAGCCTCTGGTTAAAAATGACTTAACGAATTTGCCAACTAGAATGTGATCTGATATCTGGCATGACTCGGTCTTTCAGATTTCTCCTCCAGTTGGAGAGACTGGGAGAAGGGTTTGGAGCAGGCTCAACTAAGCTGTTCTTGCATGTGTCTCTCCCACGTCTCTCTCTCTCTCTCTCTGTCTCTCTCTGGGGCTCCTGTCTACAGATGCATGCATTCTTAAACAGCTGACTCTGCTCCTAATTCCATGGAGCAAGCCATCAGGCTCAGAGAGGGGACGTATAAGGTCCAAGATTCTTTCTCCAATTTACTTATCAAGCTGGAGAGGGTTTGATCTGCTATATCAGAAATCCACTTCAGTTCCACTTCAGTTCAGGCTGGGCTCGCAGTCATCAAAGGAAAGGATTGGACTGACTCGTGCACACCCTCCCGGGCTCCAAGCCCCAAGCCTATGGGTGTGGGTTTTCTCTGCCCTTCGTGTCTTACATGCCCTTGATTTCTTCACTCATCCGTCAAACCTCTAACGATGCAGAGAGACATAGGACATCTTTCCCTCCCTGAGTGCTTGCTTCAGACCCACTCTGCATGGTCAGCAGCAGTCTTGGGTCCAGATTAATGTTCACACTCAGAAGACACAGAGTCCTCAGCCTGGTCCCTGGTTCACCAAAGTCTGTTACAGGGCGTGGGCTGGGAGGCAGAGCGTGTGCACACGGCATCAGTCTGCGATGGGAGTCCTCACCCCCCTCGGCTGCCATTCCCCAGCCCAGTGGTCACTTGCTGGTGAGGGGCGAGACCACGTGCATGGGGACAGAACACCAGGCACAAGGAAGCCTCAAGAGAAAGTGACAAGGACCACATGAGTGTGGCCCCCAGGTCCCCCTCGGCCACAAGACCCATGGCCTGGGGACAGAGAGGTCTGTCCAGCTTATCAACCAGTGGTCATTCTTAAAATAACCAGAGCTCCCTGATGACAGGCTGGCTTCCCTCACCCCCCTCCCTGGGGACAGGTCAGGAGGAAATGAGCCTGAGGTAGCCTCCCCTGGAGAAAGGTTTATGCTGTTCTCCACACTCACCGCCCAGCAGACACACGACTCCGTTTTAATTACTATGGACGCGGTGATGTGCACAGACCAGGTGGGCTCTGGGAAGGCAGGAGAGGCACGCTGCCCCCCAGTGGTGTCAGCTCACAAGGCCGTTGTGGTCCAGGGAAGAAGAGGACACTGGGTCAAGGAGCAGGGGTTCCAATTGTTATCAAATTCCAAATATTATCAAATATTATCTTGTAGTTACTCTGTGCTTACATTTTCCATACATCATCTCACTTAATACAATAACCTTCTAAGTTAGGTATGTTATTATTTATGAATAAGTAAGAAAATGGACAGAGAGAGGATACGTGTATTAGTCTCCCGGGGCTGCTGTCACAAAGTACCACGAACTGGTGGCTTGAAACAACAGAAATTGACTTTCTCACAGTTCCGGAGGCCTGAAGTCTGAAATCAAGGTGTCAGCAGGGCCAGGCTCCCCTGAAGGCTCTTGGAGAGAATCTGTTCCATGCCTTTCTCCTGGCTTTTGGTGTCGCTGGCCATCCTTGGTCTGTAGATGCGTCACTCCGATCTCTGGCTGTCTCCCTATGTCTTATCATCTTATAAGGACACCAGTCATTGGATTTAGCACCCACTCTACCCCAGTGTGACCTCATCTTAACTAATTACATCTGCAATGACCCTATTTCCAAATACAGTCACATTCTGAAGTACTGGGGGTGAAGACTTCAACATACCTTTTTGGGGACAATTGAACCCATAATAATAAGTCACAGACCTGAGATTACCCATGTGAGAAGGAATGTTTCAGATTCGTTAAGCTTGAAAAGCGTGCCCTCTCTGTCCCAAGCCAGATTTGAATTATTTTCATAATAAGAAGAGGACAATTCAGGATGCCATGAGACCAGTTGGCCACAGCATTTTTTCTGTTCCACTTTCTCTGTTTAAAGCAATGCAATTCACACAGTGCAAGAAACAAATGTTTTTTCAGAACATGAATCGAAAAATGCTGTCTTAGAGGTTGGTTTTATTTTTTCAGTTTTTTTTTTTTTTTTCCTTTTGTGGTACGCGGGCCTCTCACTGTTGTGGCCTCTCCCGTTGCGGAGCGCAGCCTCCGGATGCGCAGGCTCAGCGGCCATGGCTCACGGGCCCAGCCACTCCGCGGCATGTGGGATCTTCCCAGACTGGGGCACAAACCCGCGTCCCCTGCATCAGCAGGCGGACTCTCAACCACTGCGCCACCAGGGAAGCCCTATTTTTTCAGTTTTAAAAACATGCCTTTTGACAATGAAAATCATTTCTTATATCTTGATCGGTGATTAAAAATTTAAATCTACTTTTCTGTAAAAAGAACACAACTTTTATTCTTTCATATATTCGTGGGAAAAGTATTTGCTTCAAAGTATCACCCCATAGGTCACATACATGCTTGTATATCCAGAGACTACCTAGTTTTTTTACAGTCTTTGTTTAGATGTAATTCACGTGACATAAAATTCACCATTTTAAAATGTACAGTGCAGTAGTGTTTAGTATATTGAGAAAGTCGTACAATCACCGCTACTAATTCCAGAACGTTTTCATCCCCTCAGAAAGAAACCCAATACCCATCAGCAGTTATTCCCCATTCCCCCTCCCCAGGCCCCTGTCAACCACAAATCTGCTTTCTTTCTGGATTTGTTTATTCAGGGCATTTCCTATAAATGGCATCACACAGTATGTGGCCTTTTGTTTCTGGTTTCCATTTACCTGGTATCATGTTTTGAAGGCCCATCCACACTGTAGTAGGTATCAATCCATTCCTTTTTATGGTTGAATAGTCTTCCACTGCTTGGATAAACCACATTAATCCATTGATGGATATAAACATATACCATGCTTATCCACTCATCAGTGTCAGGCTATTTTTTTTTTTTTTTTTTTTTTTTTTTTCCCCACC
>NW_020172818.1:12551799-12555746 GCF_003031525.2 Neophocaena asiaeorientalis asiaeorientalis | reverse complement strand
TTTTTTTTGCTGTACGCCAGCCTCTCACTGCTGTGGCTTCTCCGCTCCGGACGCGCAGGCTCAGCGGCCATGGCTCATGGACCCAGCCGCTCCGCGGCATGTGGAATCTTCCCGGACCGGGGCACGAACCCGTGTCCCCTGCATTGGCAGGCGGACTCTCAACCCCTGTGCCACCAGGGAAGCCCCAGGCTATCTTTTATAGGACATAAAAGACTGAGGAACAGTAGTTGCTTCCTGGGAGAGGTACTGGGGAACTGGGGCTCCAGGATGGGAGACACAACAGTTTTTTAAATCATAGTCTTTTGTATTATTTGAGTTTTTACATTGTTCATAAGTACCTTTAGGAAATAAAACAATTAGCTTTTATTTATTTTTTTTAACATCTTTATTGGAGTATAATTGCTTTACAATGGTGTGTTAGTTTCTGCTTTATAACAAAGTGAATCAGCTATACATGTACATATATCCCCGTGGGATAGGGAGGGTGGGAGGGAGATGCAAGAAACAATTCTCTTTTAAAACTCTATGTGGTTGTGGGACTTCCCTGGCAGTCCAGTGGTTAGGACTCTGTGCTCTCACTGCCAAGGGCGCGGGTTCGATCCCTGGTCGAACCCTAGTCGGGGAACTGAGATCCCGCAAGCCATGCGGCGTGGACAGAAGTAGAAAAATTAAACAAACAACAACAGCCAAAAACTCCATGTAGTTGTGAAATGTAGAATGTGACATCTGTGGGTAATACAACCTGAACCTCCTAAGAATTCCCCAATTGAGGAATGCCACTGTGGCGTGTCATGTGTCCTTCCTCTAAGAAGACAACTAACAGACCATGCTGGGCTGAATGAGTTTGGGCAGTTGTCTAGTTTTGACTGCAAGGTAAGTGATTTGCTTCTTGCACTGCCTTTCAGTATTTACAGTCCACATTTGGGCTTCAGCAAAATTGTAAATTACTGCCTAGCGGGGTCACTTCAGGGTGACTCAGGAAGTGCTAGATGAGCAAATGTTAAAACTGAAAACAGATCTTCTGCCTGGGGCCTGGGAGGCAGCGGCCACAAAGAGTCTAAAGCATAGTATTAGCAGCTGTTTGTAAAAAACCAACATCGAAGCCCTGAGTACGCACCTAAAAACCATCAAAAACAATAAGAGAATCCATCAGCTGATTCCAAATCAATATAAAGAATTGATACCTTTTCTATGAGATAATTAAAAAGCACTTTGAAAAACAGAATGGAAATCAAAACCCTGTTTCTAATAACAATCAAAACTAAAGAGTTCCATAAGCGCAAGTCCTTTTATGCTAAAAACATTCGACAGAGTAAAAATATCAATTCTTTCTAATTTATAAAGTTGAAGTCATCGCATCAGAAAGTGGAATGGAATTGTTTTTTAACTAGAAAAACGGAGTTCCTAGATAGACAATTTGAGAATAGCCAAAACATTTCTAAGAAAACGAAAACTAAAGAGAGCACTAATCATCCCAGTTATTAAATCATATTATAAAGCTACAATGATTGAGGCAGTTTGGTACTAGCAGAAGAGAAGAGAGAGCCAGGCAATGGACCGACCACATATATGAGAGTTTGGTTTCAACAAAGGAGACTGTTAAAATTACACAGACAGTTATTCAACCAATTGTGTTTGAATACCCGGCTCCTGTACTCTTGACCACAAAACTAATTCAAAATGGGTTGAAGATTGAAGTAAAATAAAGTTATAAAAGGGCTAGAATAAAACACATTTTTTAAAATGATCATTTTGAAGGGGAGAAGACCTTTCTGAGCAAGACACAAAACTTAGAAAATACAAAGGAGAAGATTGGTCTGTTTGACCACTGACTACATACAAATTAAACCAAGAAAAAAACCCCTCTACATTGCAGCAAATGATAATATTTAATACTTTATGAGATCAAAAGGCAGAGGACAGACAGGGAAGTTTGGTAATACACAGTATTGGCAATACACAGGACAAACAAAGGGAGAGATTTTTTAACATTGAATATGTCCTTAGAAACCGTTAAGGAAAATACCAAGAACCTAATAGAACAGGGCACAAATACGCAGTGACAGAAGAAGAAATATACAAACGGTTTCTATTCATTTAAAAACAGATCCGATCTCAAATACAAATCACTGCAGTGAGATGCTGTTTTTACCTGCGCCAGTGTCTGAGATGCTGGGGTTTAATAGGATGGAGCTGAGGTGGGACTGGCATGCCAACAAACTCATGGAGTTTTGTCGGGAATGGAAATCAGCGCTGCCTTTTTTTGGAAGGCAAATCTGTCAAAGTTAAAATCCGTTTACGCTTTGGCCCAAAGTCCACATCTACGAAGATATTCACACGTGCCGGTGTGGACACTCAAGTGTGTTTATTGTGTTTTTTTTTAGCAAAAGCAGGGCAAAGACCCACGTGCTTGTCCCTGAGAATTGGATAAATAAATGGTAGTATGTCCCTGGGGTGGAATCCAGTGCAGCAGTTTAAGGAATATCAAAACATTTTTAACCCACGACATGGGAACATTCACTGATGGGGAGCATCCTCTGAGGTAAGGAGAAAAACAAAGGTGAAACTGTCTGTCCAGAGCACTTGGAACATGAGAAAGTTACTCACGCACAGAAAATATCTGGGGTTCCAGAAAGGTCAGTGTGGGACAGGCATCTCAGTCTGAGGTCAAAGAGAGACCTGCTTTTTAAAGTTACATATCTTGGGCTTCCCTGGTGACGCAGTGGTTGAGAGTCCGCCTGCCGATGCAGGGGACACGGGTTCGTGCCCCGGTCCGGGAGGATCCCACATGCCACGGAGCGGCTGGGCCCGTGAGCCATGGCCGCCAAGCCTGCGCATCCGGAGCCTGTGCTTCGCAACGGGAGAGGCCACACAACAGTGAGAGGCCCACGTACCGCAAAAATAAATAAATAAATAAATAAATAAAGTTACATATCTTTTGTACCGTTTGAATTTTCACCGTATTTTTTCCCTACTTTTTGAATAATCAGTTTGGCTGGTGGTAGTTATATTCACTTTAGGACTAATGAAAGGAATGCATATTTTCTAGGAAATGTTTTGTCTTTCAAATGAGTAAATAAATAAAAATGACCTTACCTGATGCTGGAGGGGATTTCATAGACATGAAATTACAAAATATTCCCCCGCTGCCGATGTCGCATCAATCGGTCCGATGCCTTCAGAAAATAATTTGGCAGTCTTTCAAAAGCTCATATCCTTTGACCCAGTAATTTAATTTTAGGAAAAATGAAAGAAAATGTTTTGAAAAGAAGACCCCAGAATGTTCAGTTGTAGTCGGAGTGGCTTCATCACCTAACTCCAGGAGCCCCATTCGCTTTCACGATGCCCCAGACGATATTAGTTAGATTATATAAAACCACCAGCAACGTAAAAGCCCGACAGTGAGGGGCTGATTATGCAAATGAAAGTGTACAAAGGAATATTACACAGTCCTAAAGGTGTTTTCCAGAAAGAGCAAGCATTGGAAAATGCCTGTGATAGGATGTGTAGCAGAATCACCATTAGGATGAACAGGGCTGATGAGGAGAAAAGCCTCGGAATCTGGATAAAAGCCTGTGGTTCTCGCCGTGCAGGCTGTGGAGTACAACATCTTCGAAGGCATGGAGTGCCACGGCTCCCCGTTGGTGGTCATCAGCCAGGGCAAGATCGTCTTTGAGGACGGCAGCATCAACGTCAACAAGGGCGCAGGCCGCTTCATCCCGAGGAAGCCCTTCCCCGAGTACCTCTACCAGCGCGTCAGGATCAGGAACAAGGTATGTGGCCAGGGTCTATAGTGTGCAGAGCGAGCAAATGTCACAGCTGCACGAGCCCCTCCTTGCTCACGTGTCAGAGGAGCTGGGACGTGACCCGCCTGCGTCTCAGGCTGGAGTGAGGACCAGACGAGACTGACGAGGTGCCAGCGATTTGCCAACTGTAAAGGGCTGTGC
>NW_020172818.1:12534453-12549272 GCF_003031525.2 Neophocaena asiaeorientalis asiaeorientalis | reverse complement strand
TTTTTTTTGCTGTACGCCAGCCTCTCACTGCTGTGGCTTCTCCGCTCCGGACGCGCAGGCTCAGCGGCCATGGCTCATGGGCCCAGCCCCTCCGCGGCATGTGGAATCTTCCCGGACCGGGGCACGAACCCGTGTCCCCTGCATTGGCAGGCGGACTCTCAACCCCTGTGCCACCAGGGAAGCCCCAGGCTATCTTTTATAGGACATAAAAGACTGAGGAACAGTAGTTGCTTCCTGGGAGAGGTACTGGGGAACTGGGGCTCCAGGATGGGAGACACAACAGTTTTTTAAATCATAGTCTTTTGTATTATTTGAGTTTTTACATTGTTCATAAGTACCTTTAGGAAATAAAACAATTAGCTTTTATTTATTTTTTTTAACATCTTTATTGGAGTATAATTGCTTTACAATGGTGTGTTAGTTTCTGCTTTATAACAAAGTGAATCAGCTATACATGTACATATATCCCCGTGGGATAGGGAGGGTGGGAGGGAGATGCAAGAAACAATTCTCTTTTAAAACTCTATGTGGTTGTGGGACTTCCCTGGCAGTCCAGTGGTTAGGACTCTGTGCTCTCACTGCCAAGGGCGCGGGTTCGATCCCTGGTCGAACCCTAGTCGGGGAACTGAGATCCCGCAAGCCATGCGGCGTGGACAGAAGTAGAAAAATTAAACAAACAACAACAGCCAAAAACTCCATGTAGTTGTGAAATGTAGAATGTGACATCTGTGGGTAATACAACCTGAACCTCCTAAGAATTCCCCAATTGAGGAATGCCACTGTGGCGTGTCATGTGTCCTTCCTCTAAGAAGACAACTAACAGACCATGCTGGGCTGAATGAGTTTGGGCAGTTGTCTAGTTTTGACTGCAAGGTAAGTGATTTGCTTCTTGCACTGCCTTTCAGTATTTACAGTCCACATTTGGGCTTCAGCAAAATTGTAAATTACTGCCTAGCGGGGTCACTTCAGGGTGACTCAGGAAGTGCTAGATGAGCAAATGTTAAAACTGAAAACAGATCTTCTGCCTGGGGCCTGGGAGGCAGCGGCCACAAAGAGTCTAAAGCATAGTATTAGCAGCTGTTTGTAAAAAACCAACATCGAAGCCCTGAGTACGCACCTAAAAACCATCAAAAACAATAAGAGAATCCATCAGCTGATTCCAAATCAATATAAAGAATTGATACCTTTTCTATGAGATAATTAAAAAGCACTTTGAAAAACAGAATGGAAATCAAAACCCTGTTTCTAATAACAATCAAAACTAAAGAGTTCCATAAGCGCAAGTCCTTTTATGCTAAAAACATTCGACAGAGTAAAAATATCAATTCTTTCTAATTTATAAAGTTGAAGTCATCGCATCAGAAAGTGGAATGGAATTGTTTTTTAACTAGAAAAACGGAGTTCCTAGATAGACAATTTGAGAATAGCCAAAACATTTCTAAGAAAACGAAAACTAAAGAGAGCACTAATCATCCCAGTTATTAAATCATATTATAAAGCTACATTGATTGAGGCAGTTTGGTACTAGCAGAAGAGAAGAGAGAGCCAGGCAATGGACCGACCACATATATGAGAGTTTGGTTTCAACAAAGGAGACTGTTAAAATTACACAGACAGTTATTCAACCAATTGTGTTTGAATACCCGGCTCCTGTACTCTTGACCACAAAACTAATTCAAAATGGGTTGAAGATTGAAGTAAAATAAAGTTATAAAAGGGCTAGAATAAAACACATTTTTTAAAATGATCATTTTGAAGGGGAGAAGACCTTTCTGAGCAAGACACAAAACTTAGAAAATACAAAGGAGAAGATTGGTCTGTTTGACCACTGACTACATACAAATTAAACCAAGAAAAAAACCCCTCTACATTGCAGCAAATGATAATATTTAATACTTTATGAGATCAAAAGGCAGAGGACAGACAGGGAAGTTTGGTAATACACAGTATTGGCAATACACAGGACAAACAAAGGGAGAGATTTTTTAACATTGAATATGTCCTTAGAAACCGTTAAGGAAAATACCAAGAACCTAATAGAACAGGGCACAAATACGCAGTGACAGAAGAAGAAATATACAAACGGTTTCTATTCATTTAAAAACAGATCCGATCTCAAATACAAATCACTGCAGTGAGATGCTGTTTTTACCTGCGCCAGTGTCTGAGATGCTGGGGTTTAATAGGATGGAGCTGAGGTGGGACTGGCATGCCAACAAACTCATGGAGTTTTGTCGGGAATGGAAATCAGCGCTGCCTTTTTTTGGAAGGCAAATCTGTCAAAGTTAAAATCCGTTTACGCTTTGGCCCAAAGTCCACATCTACGAAGATATTCACACATGCCGGTGTGGACACTCAAGTGTGTTTATTGTGGTTTTTTTTTTAGCAAAAGCAGGGCAAAGACCCACGTGCTTGTCCCTGAGAATTGGATAAATAAATGGTAGTATGTCCCTGGGGTGGAATCCAGTGCAGCAGTTTAAGGAATATCAAAACATTTTTAACCCACGACATGGGAACATTCACTGATGGGGAGCATCCTCTGAGGTAAGGAGAAAAACAAAGGTGAAACTGTCTGTCCAGAGCACTTGGAACATGAGAAAGTTACTCACGCACAGAAAATATCTGGGGTTCCAGAAAGGTCAGTGTGGGACAGGCATCTCAGTCTGAGGTCAAAGAGAGACCTGCTTTTTAAAGTTACATATCTTGGGCTTCCCTGGTGACGCAGTGGTTGAGAGTCCGCCTGCCGATGCAGGGGACACGGGTTCGTGCCCCGGTCCGGGAGGATCCCACATGCCACGGAGCGGCTGGGCCCATGAGCCATGGCCGCCAAGCCTGCGCATCCGGAGCCTGTGCTTCGCAACGGGAGAGGCCACACAACAGTGAGAGGCCCACGTACCGCAAAAATAAATAAATAAATAAAGTTACATATCTTTTGTACCGTTTGAATTTTCACCGTATTTTTTCCCTACTTTTTGAATAATCAGTTTGGCTGGTGGTAGTTATATTCACTTTAGGACTAATGAAAGGAATGCATATTTTCTAGGAAATGTTTTGTCTTTCAAATGAGTAAATAAATAAAAATGACCTTACCTGATGCTGGAGGGGATTTCATAGACATGAAATTACGAAATATTCCCCCGCTGCCGATGTCGCATCAATCGGTCCGATGCCTTCAGAAAATAATTTGGCAGTCTTTCAAAAGCTCATATCCTTTGACCCAGTAATTTAATTTTAGGAAAAATGAAAGAAAATGTTTTGAAAAGAAGACCCCAGAATGTTCAGTTGTAGTCGGAGTGGCTTCATCACCTAACTCCAGGAGGCCCATTCACTTTCACGATGCCCCAGACGATATTAGTTAGATTATATAAAACCACCAGCAACGTAAAAGCCCGACAGTGAGGGGCTGATTATGCAAATGAAAGTGTACAAAGGAATATTACACAGTCCTAAAGGTGTTTTCCAGAAAGAGCAAGCATTGGAAAATGCCTGTGATAGGATGTGTAGCAGAATCACCATTAGGATGAACAGGGCTGATGAGGAGAAAAGCCTCGGAATCTGGATAAAAGCCTGTGGTTCTCGCCGTGCAGGCTGTGGAGTACAACATCTTCGAAGGCATGGAGTGCCACGGCTCCCCGTTGGTGGTCATCAGCCAGGGCAAGATCGTCTTTGAGGACGGCAGCATCAACGTCAACAAGGGCGCAGGCCGCTTCATCCCGAGGAAGCCCTTCCCCGAGTACCTCTACCAGCGCGTCAGGATCAGGAACAAGGTATGTGGCCAGGGTCTGTAGTGTGCAGAGCGAGCAAATGTCACAGCTGCACGAGCCCCTCCTTGCTCACGTGTCAGAGGAGCTGGGACGTGACCCGCCTGCGTCTCAGGCTGGAGTGAGGACCAGACGAGACTGACGAGGTGCCAGCGATTTGCCAACTGTAAAGGGCTGTGCCTGTGGGGTGATGGGAGGAGTCCTGGGAGTACACCAGCCAGGACGCACATCCTGCGTCATCCTGGGGGGTGGGGTCTTCACCACCCCCTCTTTTAGGTGTCATGACCTTCCTTCTGTAGATCAGAACCCTGGCGCTCAAGGCAGTGCAGGACTGCCCAGCATCACACAGCTGGGAGAGCTCTGAAGCCCTTAGTGCCGTTTGGTAAAAATAAACCTCCCTAGCCCACTTGAGGGGTGGCAGAACTGCCTCTAGACTCCCTTCGATCTGCCCTCTTTTCTCCTTCTCCTTGCTCCCCTTCCATTCTGCATCCTCCTTCCCCGCTTTTTCTTGAGGAGTCTTAGCATGGACTCAGGAGGTCAAAGGGCATGGAGTAGGCACAGGCTCTGTCCCGTCCCCAGTCCCCAGTCCAGTTCAGAGGAGGAAGTTCGCTCATGCTTCAGAAAGACTCCCACCTGTGATCAATCATCTTCCCTAATTAGGTCCCTCCCATCACCATGACAACCTGCTTCCCGCACTAAAACGGCTCATGCCTTCCAGAAAGCCCAGCTTTATTTGTGTATGTGCAGGGGGTGCTCCTGTGTGTATGTGCTCCTGTGTGTATGTGTGTGTGCATGTGTGCCCGCCTGTGTATGGTCCCACTCTCCTTGTGCTTCGTAAGTGGCACCAGTGCCACCAATTTACATGCAAGAGGCCCGAGGCCTCCTGGCATTCCCAGACTCCCAGGCCAACCATCACAATGCTCTGTGTCTGTTTACTGTCCCTCTCCACGCCTTAAAGTGTAGCATCCCAGGTCAAGGATACCAAATCGCACAGATGTTATGCGTCAGATGGGGAAATGAAGGACATGGAGAATTGGCAGGTTAGATCCGAAAGATGGCCAGGGATAGCTGTGTGGCCACAGCAGGCTGCTGAGAGACAAAGGGACTCGTGTAAACTCCTGTTTGGGACACCTACCAAGGGGGCAGAAACACACCTTGGCTGGCTTCATTCCCTCTAAATCAGTTTGAACCTGAGGTCTGTGGTTAACAGTCAGCATCTGTGAGAGGTGGATGCCTGACCTCGATGCCAAGACGTGATCTGCAGTGGCCAGGCAGACGGGTCCCCCGGCACAGGGCCACCCTCCCCGCATACCTGAGGGCAGAGCACGGAGGCCAGGCCAGGTGGGGGATGGGCCCTGCCCCAGAACCTATGTCTGGCCAAGCTGAGTTCAGAGGTCACCGAAGGGAACTGGGGGGCAGGAACACAGGCCTGGAACCGGCTGGAACCAGGGAAGCCCAGAGGCGCAGGAAGCAGGTATTGAGAGGGATGGGGCAGAGTCAATGAGGCCCCAGGGCGTCAGGGGAGCAGGGCTGCTGGAGGCAGAGGATGGGTTATCACCAAGCAGCGCTGGGCCCTTGATATTGGTGCTGAAAAAGGACCCCTTTGTTGTAGAGGAGGGAGCCTAGGGCTGGGGTCGGGCGCTGTCACCTGTGCAGGGGAAGAGGGACGTGAAGCTGGGGTCAGGGCACTGTCCCTGACTGCACGTGTTCCTGGCCACACTCTGTCTCCCAGGGCCTGGGACGGACGCCCACACGCCCCTGGCCGGCTCTGAGCTCACCAGCAGGCTCCCAGCCTCCCACCGGAGCCCCTGCGGCTTTTGGCTTCTCTGCCTCATAGCTTTCTCTCCCAGGACAACCCTCCACCCATGGGGATGGAGGCTGTGCGCTGTGTCCCGTACTCCCTGGGGTCCAGGAGGTTTGCCCTCTGCGGTAGCCCTGAGCCAGGTGCCCTCAGAGGCGGCCTTCTCGTTCTCTCTCCCTGTGGTGGGTGCTCTCCCTCCTCTCTCCCTCCTGCTTTGCGGGATCACCTTCCAAACTACCTGCCCCCAAATCCACGATGAAGACGACCCCCTGATGCCACCAGTGCCCGATTCAGGGGTCCTTGTCAGGGTGTCAGGGAAGTGTTTTCCTCTTGGAAACAGCTTTGGAGTCCTCCTGCACGAAGCTGTGTATGTGTCTGTGCTTGTGTGTGTATGGATATGTGTGTATGTATGTGGGTGTGCACTTGCCTGTCTTTTTATGTATGTGTTGGATTGTGTGTGTGTGTGTGTGTGTGTGATGTTATATACGTTAGTGTGTA
Source organism: Neophocaena asiaeorientalis asiaeorientalis (assembly GCF_003031525.2). Taxonomy (NCBI): domain Eukaryota; kingdom Metazoa; phylum Chordata; class Mammalia; order Artiodactyla; family Phocoenidae; genus Neophocaena; species Neophocaena asiaeorientalis. The sequence goes on along the minus strand of NW_020172818.1, from coordinate 12,543,212 downwards.
TATTAAACACGGTGTGTATGCAGGCATGTGTGTGCACGTACGTGTGTGAATTGTGTGTGGGTGTGCATACATGTGTGTGCGCACATGTTTGTGCACGTGCGTATATGCATGCCTGTGCACGTGTGTGGGCGGGTGCCTTGTGTGGTGTGTGTACGAGCACATGTGTGCATGTTTGTGCATACGTGTGTGTATCCCCGAGGAGACCATGGTCACTCTCCTGCACGCGGGAATGCATACATGCATCTTGTCCATCAGTTGCTCTTCTTGTTCTCTGTTTAGGTTTCTGGGTTGCAGGGGGTTCCCAGGGGCATGTATGACGGTCCTGTGTACGAGGTGCCAGCCACACCCAAATATGCAACCCCTGCTCCTTCTGTCAAATCTTCGCCTTCCAAACACCAGCCTCCACCGATCAGAAACCTCCACCAGTCCAACTTCAGTTTATCAGGTACGAAACTACAGCGGCCAAGGTTCCCCACCCCACAGTGGCCCCCAGAGCCCTGAACTCCTGAGAAAGGAATCCACGGCCTCAGGCGCTCGATCAGGAGCCGGAGATGGGAGTGTGGGTTCCCCTCCCCTCCCGGGGTTGGGCAGAGAGGGCTGGGGGAGGTCAGAGAGCAGAGAGGGTCCGTGGGAGCAGCACAGAGATACCTGACCCTGATTTATGAAGAGTCTGCCTGAAAATTGGCCTTATGCTCTTCCTTAACGCTCTTGGGGACATTTTACACTCTTACCCATGAAGCTAAGTGTGGAGAGGGGAATCAGAGTAGCTGCCCTTGCTGGATGTACGTTCTGGGTCGGGTCTTCAGCCATCCATGGTAGTACAGCACACACTCTCATAACTCATGACTGTTTCATCTTCACAACAGCCCTGTGTGTAGAGTGGTGTTATTCTTAGGGCTCCAAGACATTCAGCGTCAAAATGCCAGGACTTGGTGCTCAACAAATGTGTGCAGACAAAATCAAAAGTTCACGTGCTCCTTCAGACTTTCTGAAGGCTCCTGGGCCGTGTGTCTACAGTTTCATCAGATCGCCACACAAGGGCAGGTGTGCACATGTTGGGACATTGCCTTGGAATTTCGAATATTTGAGGTGTTAGCATGAGTTGTATGCTGTGCTAGGTGCCAGGAATACGGTAATGAATAAGACACAGCTGGGCAGGCTCAGTCTATTCTAGAGGTCAGCAAACTTTTTCTTAAAAGACCATGTAGTAAATATTTTAAGCTTTGTGAGCCAAGAGGCAATATCTAAGACCATTTGAAATGGAACCATTTAAAAATGCAAAAAACTATTCTTAGCTCATGGGCTGTAAAAACAGGGCTGAGGGCTTCCTTGGTGGCGCAGTGGTTGAGAGTCCGCCTGCCGATGCAGGGGACACGGGTTCGTGCCCCGGTCCGGGAGGATCCCACATGCCGCGGAGCGGCTGGGCCCGTGAGCCATGGCCACTGGGCCTGCGCGTCCGGAGCCTGTGCTCCACAACGGGAGAGGCCACAACAGTGAGAGGCCCGCGTACCGCAAAAACAAACAAACAAAAGAAAAAAAACAGGGCTGAGTTTTCTCAACGGGCTGACTTCTGGTCCAGCAGGAGTGAAGGACATTTAAACAGAAAAGGCGATGTAGTTGGCGAAAGAGAGAATGAAAGGGGCAGAGAGAAGATGAAATGCCAGTTTCAGTGCGGGGGTGACAACCTACCATCCATTCAGGGATTACGCAGCGGGGAGCATGAATCAGAGGGTCCCCCAGTCCAGTCCATCTCACTTTCCCTGAGCCTGTCATGGAAGAGTTTCTCCCACACCGTGTGATCCAGTGTCTAAAGAAAACTAATATTTTTGCACAAGTGGACCCTAAACACAACTGGAATATTTCATCTGACGCGCAGTCAGCAGAACAGGGATTGGTTGCAATGCTTGGAAAACTGTCTGCGTGTGACAACACACAACCTCAGGGAGTTTGCACACTGGATCTCTGGTCTCATGTTATGTAATTCACGATTGCAATTAAATGCTGAGAGACATTCCCTCCCTTTTAGAACAACAAAAAAACAATGAAATGGCAAGTCTGCAGGAAGTGTCCCCCAACCATCCTTCTTCTCCCTGCTCAGCACCCACTTCTCTCTAAAGCCCCAGCACTGCCTTTGACCAGCCCCTCAGCAGTTTCACAGGTGACTCCATTGGATACCAACTGCACAGACACTTTACAACATCAGGATGGACTTCACAGATGTCCTTTTAATTAATTAATTTATTTATTTTTGGCTGTGTTGGGTCTTTGTATCTGTGCGTGGGCTTTCTCTAGTTGCGGCGAGCGGGGGCCACTCTTCATCGCGGTGTGCGGGCCTCTCACTGTCGCGGCCTCTCTTGTTGCGGAGCACAAGCTCCAGACGCGCAGGCTCAGTAGTTGTGGCTCACGGGCCTAGTTGCTCCGCGGCATGTGGGATCTTCCCGGACCAGGGCTCGAACCCGTGTCCCCTGCATTGGCAGGCAGATTCTCAACCACTGCACCACCAGGGAAGCCCCACAGATGTCCTTTTAAATATCTGAGTGAGGTTACATCATAAAGACATAGCAAGGTTTATTGAAGTACTGTCCTTTTGTACAACAGGTATTTTCAAAGTACCTGGCATGTAACCAAACGAGGTACAGATGCTTATGAGGTAGAAAGATATTAAGCACTTGGCCTGATTTCTGGGTCTAGGAAGACACACTGTCTATCAGTGAAACTATGAGAGAAAATCAAAGTCGGTACTCTAAACCAAATTCATTGTGGCTTACACAGATCATATAAAGTCAGAGGTAGAACTCATCTAGTTATTTTTGTCGTTTTCATTGAAGTCTTAATTGGTAAATCTTTGATTCCTTATGAGGGTCAGCATTTTTCATGTGTTTATTTTAAATTTCCTCTTTGGTGAAATCATTGGGAGTGATGGTGAGAGGGGATAATCCAGTTTCCACCTCCTGGTTCCCGGGAACAAGACATCGAGTATCGGGCGTTGGTTCAGTACACATATTGGACCCTGGGAGGCAGCGCCTGACCCTAGCGGGCAGCCTAGCAGAGCTCTCAATGTAGACCATCCCAACTTTGTACCAGGCCAGCATCTTCCGATCAGTGAGGTTCACGGTGAATCCAGTGAATCCTGTTGTCGTGTGCTCATTGTTACAGCTGCTTTGCCATAAAATTGATCCTGTGGTTTGAGGCAATAGAGTACACAATACTGTGGATAGGAGTCGGCTTTTATTTTACAGAAAAGGAAATGAGGCCGGGAGAGGGGAGTGTCTGATTCCAAATTACCCAAATTCCAGGCACCCTTTGTGCTGGAAGTGAAGTCTCCCGACTGGACCCCTGTCCACAACATCCCTCTTTCCCAGCATCATCCGTCATTCAGTCTTCATTTAATACATATTCACTGAGCGCCAGGCACTGAGCTTAGTGCTCCAATTTTAAATCTTGCTTTAACTGCAAGAGAATGCGTGAGATTGGAGTGGATGGTTGGCTTTCCAGATTTAAAACAAAAAAGGCCACCCCCCACCCCCGCCCATGCAGACCTGCCCATTGCAAACAGGGTGGGTAAACCCAGCTCCAAGTGTTCACACACAGCATGCACGCATGCACACGCATGCACAGATACACACACGCATGCACACAATCTACAAACGCACATACATGTGCTCCTGTGCATAGCACATAAAACACCCTGGGAACAATGGACACTGCCAAGTGTTGAGTGTGTGGTAGGAGCTGGGGCTTTGGGGACAAACCAGTGGGGCTACGATCCTGGCTTCCCTGCCCTCTAGTGGTGCCCCCTACAATGCGTGACCTGGGCCTGAAATTCCTCATCTGTAAACTGGGGCTAAAACAACACTCCCTTCATAGGGTTGCTGTGAGCCCTGAATTCGACAGCATATGTTAAAGCACCAAGTCCGTGTCTGCACGCAATAGGCACTCAGTAAGTGTTTGCCCATTTGTCTCAAGAACATGAAGCCAGACAAGAAGGAGCACAGCGTGGTCAGGGCTGCAGGAGGGTGGCCCCGGGGCCTGGGGGGCATAGAAGAGGGAGCAACGGACCCCGTGGAGGTCGGGGAGCCTTCCCAGAGGTCAGCCTGGATTGAAGGATGGTGAGGAAGGAAGGCGTGTTGAGACGAGGGCTCGGCGTCCCAGAGGCTGGGGGACATGACATGAGAGGGCACCCAGCCCGCAGGAGCAGCACATGGAGCTGGTGTCAGCAGATCTCGCTGGAGTGACTGGCTCTGTCTCTTCCAGGTGCCCAGATAGATGACAACAACCCCCGGCGCACCGGCCACCGCATCGTGGCGCCCCCTGGTGGCCGCTCCAACATCACCAGCCTCGGGTGAAGGCAACTCGTGGATGACCGAGCGTGAAGGATTCTGGGAAGGATGTCCATCCCTTGCCCTGTCAGTGTTTGGAAACCCACAGTATCGTTTGGTACTGATGGGGGGAAAATGGAATGATGTTCTTTCCTTTTTGGTTTAGGAAGAAGTGGTACTAGTGTGGTGTGTTTGCTTGGAAATCCCTTGCCCGCAGTCGTGTGTTCATCTGAGTCCACCTCAGAGCATGGTGTCTCCAGGCCCCTCCTTAGTGAACACAGGTTCCAGCCTCGTCTTGTACTGTCCCTCCCACTTCTGACGCCACGGGCTCCACGATTCTCTGAGTGGTTCCCTTGCACCCCTGTAGCTGTTCTAGGATAGTTGATGCATGTTACTAAGTTACGTCTGTGAGTCTGTGAGTGCGTCCGACAGAAGACAGCCGAGGCCCTACATAGACACGAAGCCCAGACCTCAAGCCCTCGGGGGCAGCTCCAAAACTCACAGCAGGAAGATGTGTCCTCATCGTCCCCTCCCCCAGGTCTACACGAGAAGGAAGCCCGCCCCACCGCCAGAGAAGCATCCCTCTCGTCCTGTGTCAGGAACCCTGGTCTCCGTGGCACCTGTAACTCGCCATGACGTCTTTCCGGTCTGTGTGTGTCCTTCCATCCCGCTCTAGACTGCAGGCCTAGCCAGGTTCACACTCAGAAAGGGGTCTCCCACCCTCATTCAGGGCTGACCGCGGTGTGGCCACAGCTGCTCCCGGCGCCCGTGTCCTGGTCCCTCCCAGGCGGATGACGAGGCCGTCAGATTTTTAAAGTTTTGTACATAGTTTTCCTTTGTAATCGCCCTCATTTTTACTTAACAGCTGACTTATTGTGACTCTTATTTCTGAATTCAAAGCTTGTGAAAAAATAAAGAAAATAAATGGCCCACTCCCTGACTGGGGTGTTTGCATTTAAGTGATGGCTGCTCAGATGCTCATGCTTTGTGCTCCCCTTTGTAGTAACGGGACAGCGGTGCTTACTTCCGCAGGACTCGCTCTTGTTAGGTAGCCGGGGGAGCGGAGGAGGGAGGAGAGGGAGCCAGTCATGATTTGGGGAGTGTTAGGTCATGAGAACAAGGATGAGAAGAGGAGGACGATGGCTGGCCAAGGGCTTCTGTGAAATAGGTTGAAATCACATCATGTACCTTCCCTCCTGCCCAGCCTTTGCTTGGTGTGCTGTCTCTTCCTGTGTGTTATGTGGGTCAGACTGCCTCAGATTGGAAGTGCCCAGCTCCTGAGCTTCACGTTTCTGACCTCCAGTCCCACGGGAGGTATACATTCTAAGGAGGAGTAAAACCTCAAAGTTGTTTGTCTTGATTACCAGTCAGTAGTGGTGGTGATGATGCTGATGGTGATGTCACGTGATGGTGGTGATGGTGGTGGTGATGGTGGTGATGGTGGTGGTGATGGTGGTGATGGTGGTGATGGTGATGGTAGTGGTGGTGGTGGTGGTGGTGGTGATGGTGGTGGTGGTGATGGTGGTGATGGTGGTGGTGATGGTGGTGATGGTGATGGTGGTGGTGATGGTGGTGATGGTGGTGGTGGTGGTGGTGGTGGTGGTGATGGTGGTGATGGTGGTGATGGTGGTGGTGATGGTGGTGATGGTGATGGTGGTGATGGTGATGATGGTGATGGTGGTGGTGGTGGTGGTGGTGGTGGTGGTGATGGTGGTGATGGTGGTGATGGTGATGGTGGTGATGGTGGTGGTGGCGGTGGTCGTGGTGATAATGATGGTGACATTATCTGTGCAGCACATGCTACATGTCAGGTGCTCTGTAAGGTAGACACTGTTATTAACATCATTTACAGATGAGTCCTAGAGGTCAATAATTCATCTAAGATCACACAGGAAGTGGCACAGCCAATATTTAAATCCGGGACCCACATGCCCAAAGCTCCTTGCTTCTAACTGCTAAGCTTTGTCATTTGAGGCAGGATGGCTTTGGATGGTCGTACGTCTACTTTATGCTTTTAGTGTCTTCTCCCCAACCCTCACTGGGTTAGGATACTTTAAGGTCCAGAGAGGTGGTGGCTTAGGTTGTGGATTTTCTTGAAACAAAGCTAAATACTAAGATCAAGAAGGGAGGGTAATGACTTGATATTTGGCCTTGGCCCATGGGGACTACTAGAGGACATCACAGAAACTTCCAGAAGAGTAAAGTTGGCAGCAATAAGTTACCCACCCTGCTCTCTGGAAAGCACTTCCTCTCTCCCGCATCACCCCCCCAGCCTATCAGGGAGCAGAAGCTGAAGTGGAAGCAGCCTTAACATCCTCCCTCTAGGACCGACTCTGATGGGGCCTTTGCCCGGCTGCCAAGTCACCGGACCACTGCCCAGTCAGCGTCACCTGCTGAGGTTGCCAGCACCCCTGTCCTGCACTAGCTTCCCAAGAGGCACAGGCACAGGGGTCCTAGCAGCTGCAAGACAGACAAGCCTTAATTCTAGGAGGCTGAGCTGCAACATTCCTTTTGGTTTTTTTTGCGGTACGCGGGCCTCCCACTGTTGTGGCCTCTCCCGTTGCGGAGCACGGGCTCCGGACGCGCAGGCTCAGCGGCCATGGCTCACAGGCCCAGCCGCTCCGCGGCATGTGGGATCTTCCCGGACCGGGGCACGAACCCGTGTCCCCAGCATCGGCAGGCGGACTCTCAACCACTGCGCCACCAGGGAAGCCCTGCAGCATTCCTTTTAAGTAACGTTCTTTTCATTCATCTCTTGAAATGGTAGGAGGAGGTGGGGAACTTTAGGGGGAGGCTCTCTATTCTCTTATTCATTCATCTGCACCCTTACTTCCCCTTTGCAGAGAGCGTAGCATGGTCACAGTTTCCAGGACTTAGGATGTGGAAGTCTTGGGGAGGGGGCACTCTTCTGCTACCACAATAGTCTTCTGAGTTTCCTTCTAGAAGTTTTATCTTTCACATTTAGACCTATGACCCATCTCTCATTAATCTTTGTACACAGTGTAAAACAGGGCTCACGGCTTGCTTTTTTTCTGTATAGAATCCAATCGACCCAGTGCCATTTACTGAAAAGACCATCCTTTCTCTCATTAAGCTGCAGCAGAACCTTGGTTGTAGACCAGGGTGACCACAGTGCATGGTCTTCTAACCCAGTGGTCCTGAGGTACACTGCTAAATAAACATTGGAACCTGAGCTTGGCTGGGCTGGGGTGGGAACCCCAGTTTGTAGTGTCTGCTAACTTCTGTGGTGCCAATACTCTCCCCGTAGCCAATTTCAAGGTACCAACATGAAGCCAGTGAGCTTTCAATCCATGCAATGTAAGTCGGGTCTGGTGTCCCAGTAAATGCCAGTACGTTTGGTTCACGGGCTTCAAGTTTTCCTTCAGTGACGTCGATTCATGGAGCAAGAGAGCAAGAAGATTCCTGAACAAAAAGGGCTTCTACCAAAATGAAATTTCCCTCCTCCCTCCTTCCCTACATTTTTCCTTCCACCAGTGTACGAGGAGTGCCTATTCAGTACTAGGCATCGTCCTAGTAGGGGAAAGCAATGGGTATATATTCCAGGGGGAAGGTCAGATAGTAACCAAATTATTACCCAAAGCATCTAATTACACACCATGCTAAAGGCTATAAAGGAAGCATTTTGCAGGGAGTAGAGAATGCTCATCTCCCACTCTTCATGTCCCCCAGAGAGAGGTGTCCACTCTCTGGGGGAGAAATGTGGAGGCTCTCCTGGCCTCTGTCTCACTCATTTTTCCCCAGCAGAGGGAAACCACCTGATTTTTCAGAACTGAGAGTGCTAAGTAGCTCCCTTCCTCCCTCCACGGAGATGACCGGCCTCAGGACACACTTCCTTGGATGCAAATTTATCATGAAGTTAGTGATGCTCGTCAGCTGACACTGGGAGGCCATGGGCGTATCTGGGATCTGGGTTAGGTCAGACTGAGTTGGTTTCAGTGGGGATGGGCACGTGTCCAGTGGACGTAATTCCAGCCAGCCCGGGCGCAAATGGCCACCCCCGTGCCAACTCCCCTGCATCGTGACACGGAGCGCAGGCCAGGGGACACGATGCAAATGCATCCCGTGGCACCTGGCACCAGAAGGGCGCCCAGACCGGAAGTGCGCCCAGACCAGAAGTGTGCCCAGCAACGTGGAGAGGGAGCACTGAGGCAAGTGTGCAGAGCCAGAAACCGGTCCATGGAAATCTAGCCATCCGATGCACACAACAGTGAGTGGAGAAATGTTAGAACAAAGTATTACAGAAGTGGGTTAGGCAATTCATTGACTTAAAAAATTATATTTTTGTATTTGTGATTTTGTGGAATTCATCAGGTTCTAAAAATATTTCTTCTGCTCTCCTCTCTCATTCTAAACACATATTCTCTTTTATACCTTTTGTAACTTTATTGGCTTTTTATGAAACTCTCCTTGCCCAAATGT
>NW_020172818.1:12511148-12534433 GCF_003031525.2 Neophocaena asiaeorientalis asiaeorientalis | reverse complement strand
GGCCACGTCTATGTCTGTGTTGGGGGCAGGCAAGTTTAGTTCAGGGGTAAGTATAAGCAGGCTCTTTGTGGACACAGAGTCCCCCAATTTGGCCTCATCAATTATAGAGCTGATATGCAGATCTCTGTGGCTGCTTTGCCTCTATCTCAACCGGTTCCAAACTTGGATGAGAAATAAATGAATGTATCTACCATCCCAGCAACAAAATATAGACAGTTTTTTTTTTTTTTTTTTTTTTTTTTTTTTGTTTTGTTTTTTTTTTGCGGTACGCGGGCCTCTCACTGTTGTGGCCTCTCCTGTTGCGGAGCACAGGCTCCGGACATGCAGGCTCAGCGGCCATGGCTCACGGGCCCAGCCGCTCCGCGGCATGTGGGATCTTCCCGGACTGGGGCACGAACCCGTGTCCCCTGCATCGGCAGGCGGACTCTCAACCACTGTGCCACCAGCGAAGCCCTATACAGACAGTTCTTAAGAGCAAAAGAGGGGGGTGTGATCTTATCAAGGTGGGCAGGGGTGGCTCTTGAAGTCGTGAGTGAGCCCTGTTGAGATGTGAACAATGGCTAGGAGCTAATGAGGCAAAGGGGATGGGAGGGGGCAGAAGGGTTCCAGACAGAAGACTGTCATGTGCCAAGGCCCTGTGGTAGGCAGGGGGTGTGGCACATATGAGGCCGTGAGAGGAGACAGAGGCTGGGTGGGGGCAGCGGCATCAGCTGGGCTGGAGGGGTGGCGGATACCTGACCTCGCAAGGCCCTGTGGTCCATGTTAAAGAGTTTGCTTTTTCTCCTAAGAGCAAGGGAACGCCACTAAAGAGCAGCAGTCAGATCTGTGTTTTAAGAGCTGTGGACAGATAAGGGGGGGGGGGTAGGGCAGGGCAAGAGCAGGAGCAGTTGGGAGGCTTCTGCAGCAGAGCAGTATCAGGCCCCGAGTGAGGACGGCAAGACAAACCCCAGGTCGGCTGGAGACTCTGCTGACCTTATATACCACATGGGCTTCATCCTAGCAGCTCGGACCAGATCAGAGAGGCTAACTTTGCATAAAAATTAATCCATTAAACTCTTCAATGTATCATCATTCATGAGCCCCTTCCATTTTTACCTCCTTCCATCACAGCCCATAATAAGAACTGGGGACACAACCCAGGTGGAGGGAGGGCGGCTGTGTCCTCGGGGTCTTCTTGCTGTTCCTCCTCGCTCCCCGGCCCTCGGTGTGCTGTGTTCATGCAGCTCAGTACCAGGCCTGAAAGTCCTCCTCCACACCCCGGTGTCCCAGAGCCTGCGCCCAACACAGCGGAGAGTCCTTCCAGATGTGAGAGTCGTGTTTTTTTTTTTAACATCTTTATTGGAGTATAATCGCTTTACAATGGTGTGTTAGTTTCTGCTTTATAACAAAATGAATCAGCTATACATATACATATGTTCCCATATCTCTTCCCTCTTGCGTCTCCCTCCCTCCCACCCTCCCTATCCCACCCCTCTAGGTGGTCACAAAGCACCGAGCTGATCTCCCTGTGCTATGCGGCTGCTTCCCACTAGCTATCTACCTTACGTTTGGTAGTGTATATATGTCCATGCCTCTCTCTCGCTTTGTCACAGCTTACCCTTCCCTCTCCCCATATCCTCAAGTCCATTCTGTAGTAGGTCTGTGTCTTTATTCCTGTCTTACCCCCCCTAGGTTCTTCATGACATTTTTTTTTCTTAAATTCCATATATATGTGTTAGCATACGGTATTTGTCTCTCTCTTTCTGAGAGCGTCGCATTTTGTTTTGAACAAGGGTGCAATTCCATTATGAAAGGCACCTCTAGAGTCGATTTTTGATGTGATGGAAACAGACGCAGTCCACACGCCTTTATGGAGAGTTACGCGCCCCACACTGTGCCAAGCAGTCCAGCAGCATGTGGCAGGTGACAGGTGACATGTCCCCTGGACTAAGGAAGCTACACTTAAGCAAAAGCATCACCCATGCAAGATCCATGGAGGCTGAACCTATACTGCTCGGATCTTCCAGAGATCCTGGTGCTGCCAGGGCATCTCCATTTACCAAACTCACGTCACCAACTCAGACGTTACCAGCATAGGAGGCATCTGCCTTCAGAATGCCTCTGTGCACAGGACCCATGTGACAAAAGCAATTGCTATATAAAACAGGTTCTCAAAATATTGCAGGAAGGAAGTCAAAACTGCTTACAAGACTCTGCGGAATAAGGAAATATTTTATTTAGCCACTAGAGGGGGCTGTTGGCTAACTTTGGAAATTCGCCTGGTGACCAGTCAGGATTTGAGGATCTCCGACGGTTAGTATCCTTAACAAACCATGTAACTAGTATGGATTACTTCTTTTGTTAAGGAACCTCGCTTTCCTGAATAAGAGAGACTAATCTAGGTTGTAAGAAATAAAAATTCAGACCACAAATGGTCCAGAAAATCCCTGAGACAGAAGCTTCTATAACCTGGAGCCCACTCTGTCCTGGGAATTTGTGGAAACCCTGTACTCTCCATCCCAGACTTGCCCCGGGGTCAGCATGCTCTGACTTACATCAGTGGGTGATGCCCCCAAGGGAACATCTGGCAATGTTTGGAGACATTTTTGGTTGACACAACTGGGGAGTGCTTCCAGCACCTGGTGGGAAGAGGCCAGGGATGCTGCAGGTCAGCCCCACCCCCTAAAAAAGAGATTTTCTCACTCCCCATATCCACAGTGCCAAGACTGAGAATCCCTGATTTCGATGAAAAGGGCAATTTTCTTTCCGGGTGGGAAAGGCACTGGCTGGTCTGAAAGCTGGATATTCTCAGCATCCACTGGGAGAAGCATTTCTCCTTAGGGGAGGGCTGCTGTCTGGCAGAACTCATCCCTCCCAGGGTAAGTCCTCCTGGGCAGGGCCTCCTTCCTAGCGCTTTAACTGTCTCCTCCAACAGAAGACCCTAACGCAGGTGTCATCTATCTGTGGGTCCTTAGGTCCCCAGGGTGGGTGAGGATAGGCCTGCCGGCCAGGGATTCCATGGTCTATGTCATGGGGGCCTGAGACTCCTCAGATGCCCTCACTGAGACCAGGCCGTCGCTGCTGGCTGAACCAAAGAAGGGAATGGGTCCTGATGAGAGTCCATGTTGGCCAGTGCCCACGGTGCAGGGGACAGAGAGAGCGGGGGTGATGGGAACGGAGGAGAAAAGGCCTCAGATCCAGAAAACACCAGCAACACCTGGTGATCCCTTTATTATAGGCGGAACTCCACCGGGAGGCTGGCGAGCAGAGGGCCCCCAGGGCAGGAATGAGACCACTTAGCGCTCGCGGAACGCAGGTTCGGGGTGACATCGGGACACGGGGGGTGGGAGCCGGGAAGGAGGGAGCTTCCCAAGGAACAGAGCCACATCTCGAAGCCAAGGCGACACTGAAGAACTGGACCAGACACGTTTCCAACACAGGGGTGGGGATGGGTATCATCTTCACAGGCGGTAGGGTCCGCCCTGCTCTTTTAGGCCTTTTTCTGGGACTTTGATACCCATTCTCCATCCCTGCACAGCAAGCCTGTGGGCAGAGGGGAGACCCCACTGTCCCCCACCCTGGGGTGGCCAGTCCCTCCTCACTGCCTGGGGGAGAGGCAGGTGGCATGCAGACAGGGTCTTCAGGTTCCGTCCCCCCGACCAGGCTTAAGCTATGGATTGCTTCTTCTCTTTAGCATCTTCTTGGAATTCTCACCGTCACCAACCTCACTTTCTTGCTGGCTCAGCCTTTGCTGCTTAAAATATGGAAGAAAGGCAGTTGGTCAGAACTTTGATTCCAGGTCTGTCTAGATGCAATAACAATGCGTCCAATCTGATCCCATGAAAAGGCGGTGACAGGCCATCAAAACAATCTGCATTTTGACATGGGCTGTTAAGAAACAAAAGAAACCCCCAGTTTCCCTCTCTTTGGTGGGAGGTCCGACCCATGCTCAGACAACTGAGGCACCCCAGGATGGATCCACCCTACCACAAATCCGGAAGCATCTGTAGCTGGCAGCGCCCTGTCGAGGCCTTTGATTGCCAGCTGTTCAGGCTGGATGCTGACGGGCTGGGGGGGTGGGTCGTGGCTGACCCGGCCAAATGGGACACTAATAAAAGCAGTAACAGTAATACCAACACTTCCCATTATCACCCATCATTTCTCGGACCCGAGTCAACGCCTCTGAGAGGCGCTGGATTTCCTGCCCAGATTTAGGTGATCAACAAGGGCCCCAGTGTACCTGTGCGATCCTGAGGGAGGGGCCCCCTGAGGCAGGGTCGTCGTCCTTGGGCCCCCCAAAGTCCCCTCTGTCCCGGGGTGCCGGCTTCTTCCTTTTGGTCCTTAGGGGTTTCTCTGCAGGAGACACGTGAACCCAGAAACTGGCTCTGTGACTCTGGGTAGGTGACAGCATCTGTTGGCCTCACGCCACCCCAGCATTGTTTGAGTACCTCTGGGGGCCGAGTATGCGCTCGGTATCTACTGCTCTTAGACCCGTTTAACTTGTGAGGAGACTGAGACCTCGCGGGGGGTGAGAGCTATCCCAAGCCCACAAGGCTGAAAGGTGGCAGGGCTAGGATTCAAACTCAGTCGGCCAGGCTCCTGTCGTGTTTCTGCCACACCCAGCGGACTGGCAGCCTTCCCTTCCGAAGCAGTTAAGAACATAGAACACAGTTCCAGTACCATAGCTTTTATTTTAATAGCCCTCCGTGACTTTACACACTTTCCCCTTGCTATCCCGTTAGAGGCTACAACACTCTATGATGTCCCTGAAGTTCTGCTGGCCAAAGGAGGAGGGCTAATTATCCCCACTTTACAGATGGGGAAACAGAGTCAGAGATGAGCGTCAGCTACTGAGCAGCAGACCCAGGACTCGGAATTATTGTATTTTGAAGGGCCAGGGACACAGGGGCATCCTAGCCTAGCTGCCCATCTACAGACAGGACACTGAAGCCCAGAGAGGGTAAGTGCGGTGCCTGGGGCCACACGCCAGTTAGTGATAGACCCGGTGCTAGAACCTATACTCCCAGCCCAGAGAGCCTGCAGGGCATCGCCTTCTATGACTCACCTGACAGCCCATGCTTATTGGAAAACGGTTTGCTTTCGGCAAGGGGCACCCGGGCCAACGCCGCCAACTCTGAGATGAAGCTCTGCTCAGCTTCCTGGATGCAGAGAGAGGGGGTCAGCTGGGCCTGCCTCTGCCCTGCTCCGCCTCTACATGGCCTTCCGTCAGCACGAGGGGGCGCTCTGAGAGTGGGGACAGGACCGCGTCCCCACGTGGAGGAGGACTCTCCAAGAGGCATCCAGAAACGCCAGGAGCAGGCAGACGCACGTGTGATGTGGGGGGAGCTAACCATCCATCCCCACTCGCACCAGCCACGGATCCCACTTTACAGATGAGAACACTGAGACGCGAGGGGCTCGGTGAGGGCGGCAGAACCAGGATCAAGCGCACCCCTGCCTGACTCGAGTCTGAGTCCTTAACTGCCAACACCGTTGATTAACAGCCAGACCCGGATTCCGTGGCTTATTAACTGTGGGGCACTGGGAGGTGACTTACCTCTCGGGGCCTCAGTTTCCTCATCTGTAAATGGGAGACTGGGTGTAACCCGCACCTTGGCTGTCGGAGTAGGACTTTAGGTGGTGGATGTAAAGCTCTCTGCTCAGTGACTGTCTACAAGAGACCCTCAGGGAACAGACGTTAACCACCATTAACATCTTTCTCATCGTCGTCTCAGATGTCACCGCCACACTGGCGGCGAACGCACAGATGGCGCCAACACTCCGGCCAGCACTGCCATTCTGGAATATTTGATTTTTTTACAGGCAGCCACTTTGCTTTAAAGCCGCACCTTATAATCTCACGCTGATGAGATCTTTCTGGGATGAGATATCCACGGGATATCACGAAAGCTGAGCTTCCTGTATGTTCTAGGTAAAGTGCAAACCTTATTCACAGCAGCACTGCCTGAATGATACCGATGTTTGCCGTGACACCAAGAGGCCCACATGGTGGCGATTCACACACAGGGAGACGCTCATTCCTTTCAGCTCAACAGACAGAACTGATGAGTGGTCGGGGCCTGGCCCGGAGCTGGGTGCTGCAGTCCCGGGGGAATCAACGTTCACAGTTGAGCAGCGAGGCTGATGTGTCCTTGGCCTGTGAGACTAGCGGGGGCTGAGGGGGGTCCCGAGCAGGGCGTGTGGTCCTCACAAAGGCTCCAGTGCTGACCTGTGATCGTGAGCTTAGCCTTTTACTATTTCCACTCCCCTGTAAACCACTGCCCACTTCGCAAAGGCCCGTTTTCAGAAGCTGTACCTGTAGCTGGGTCTCAAGCTGGGCTTCCAGATGGTCCATGACCCTCGCGCTCTGCTTCCACGCGTCCTGGCGGGTCCGCTGGTGTGCCGTGAACTGGGCCAGGAACTTTTTCTGCTGCGCCAACATCCTGGGGGAAGGAACGAAGGCCGTCAGCGCTGCCCTTCCGGCAGGTTCGTCAGACCCAGCACGAACCTTTCCCCAAGGCCTGCTGAGTCGTGGGAACTAGTGACCGATAGCCATCCTTGAGCCCTTGGAGCCAGAAGAATGGCCATCGCGGGCACGATTTACTGCGGCCACATGCCCCGTGGACACAGCTCGAGTCCCTCCACCAGCGGCTGACTCATCCGAAAAGCAGATGCCACCTGATTAACACTTGAGAGTTTACAGTCTCACACATACATCTTTCACTTGATCTTCAGGGTGGCTTGGTGACATCAGCAGGACAGGGAGGAGAAAAGCTCGGGAGAAGCTCAGAGGGCCGGGGGCAACCCTGAGGTCCCACAGCTGCAAAGCGGCTGGGCTGCAAGTGGCATCTTCATATGAGAAAATCATTTTAACCCCAGGGTGTGGCAGGGAGCAGGGAGATGGTCACCTGATAGCACCTGTCTTTATTTAAAATCTCAGAATTGCCCTAGCTCCTCCCTTGTAAAACAGAAGGCTCGTTTCCTAGGATGCAGAGTCTGAGAAACCCGGCATACAGCAGCCTCATTACTGCTAGTGGCAGAGGACAGAGCTGGGGCTGAAGCAGGGTCCCTGACCTGGAGAGAGACCCCACCTCCCTTTCAGCAGCAGAGACCCCTCCCCTCCTGCTTTGAATACCCTCCCCTCCTTGGCTGACCTTCCTCTAGTCCTCAGCAAACAGGAACATTCAATACCACCCACTCTGTTTCTGTAATCGTTCTCTGCCTTCTTCCTTTCAATCTTGTGGTTGATTTTCTGAAAGGGGCTGACTTTCTAGACCTGAAGGCAGAAGTCACTTTTAGCATCAATAGGCAGGTGTCCATGGAGTATATCTGAAGGCACAAAATTCCACCTGCTTTTGCTTCTATTCTTCCTTCTACCAGTAATGCCTTTCCCCTCTTCGTTGTCTTTGTCTGGCAAACTCCTATTCATCCTACAAGACCCCATCATCCGTCATCCATCCATCTATTCACTCATTCCTTTATTCATAAAAGTATTTCTGGGCTTCCAGGTGCTATGCTGGGTTTTGAAGACACAGTTGTGAATAAGAGACTCATAGCCTCTGCCCTCATGGGGCCCCACTTTGAGCTGGGGAGGGAGATAGATATTGAACAAATAACTGTGATACGGCTGAGGTCAGTGCTCTGCAGTGTGGTTCTCTCTCACACCCTCAAGGAGGATGCATTACTTTCCTGGGACTGCTCTAACAAATGACCACAAACTAGGGGGCTTAAAAAAACAGAAATCTGTCCTCTCACAGAAGATCCCAGAAATCTTCAGTCAAAGAGTTGACAGGGCCGTCCTTCCTCTGGAGGTTCTAGAGGTGAACATGTTCCTTGCCTCTTCTGATGGCCACTGGCACCCCTTGGCTTGTGGCTGTGTCACTCTAATCTCTGCCTCTGTCGTCACATCATCTTCTCTGTGTGTGGTCAAATGTCCCTCTGTTTCCCTTGCCATTGGATTTAGGACCCGCTGGGATAACCCAGGGTAATGTCCTCATCTCAAGATCTTTTACATAAATGACATCTGCAAAGACCTTTTTCTAAATAAGGTCACATGCATAGGTTCAGGGGTTAGGGACATGGACATATCTTCTGCGGGCCCCGTTCAGCTCACTACAGAAGCTGGGTGGCTTCTTTCTGTGAGCAGCCTCCTCCCCAGACCCGCTCTGTCACCAGTCCTGGCCACTCTCGACTATCATCCTGCTGGCTTGTCTGCTCCCCCATGAACCTGGCTCTTGGGAATGCAGGGAAGTGACAGGCCTGCCCAGGAAGGGCCTGTGTGCCCGGGTTAGGGGCAGGGCTTCACGCTCGAGGCCTGGGGAGCCACACGAGGGTCCAGGAGCATCTGAGACATGGGCTGCCTCGTGTTTTCTGCGATGCCCTGGTTGCAGCACGGGAAGCAGGGAGGATGAGCAGCATTCTGGTCAGAGGCCACAGCTCTAAGCCAGGAGGGGAGCAACAAGGGCCCCGGGCAAGAAAGCCCACAGAGGACAGAGGCTGTGCTGGGACAGCCAGGTGGTGCCCAAGCTTGGGAGCAGGACTGCTGACCCCTGGCACGTCCTGGAGGGAGGAAACGGCCTGACTGCAGGCCTGGCTGTGGGATCTGAGTCACCCAGTTAGACGCGTAAGTTCATAGACTTTTTGTGTTTGGACTCAGATTTGACTATGGAAATGAACATTAAAAAAAAAAAATCCATTCTGAAAGAGTTCTGATTCCAGAACTATTTGAAGTTCCCATTGCACTGTGCAGTGCCCGATGGCTCGGCAATGACAGTGCTGACGGCAATGATGGACATCAGCACCCTGGCCACGTGCTGGCCTGTGTGTGAGCGTCTGCGTGGCTCATTCTGCACAGTTATACATCCATGACATAGGTGTTACTGCAACCCCATTTTACAGATGGGGAACCTGGGGCTCGGGGCGTGAAGGGACCCAGCCACTATGTGGCTGACGGGAGGGGTCGCCACCGCGTCACCTGGTATCCCTAGGCAAGCTCACTCACAATCCCACCCCTTGCCAGAGATGCAGTTTGAAATTTACCATCTGAGAATTGTGCTTATTGACATCTCGTTTTTTACAGTCAATACCTGTCATCACCACACTGCTCTGTCCCTAGGAGCTCTGGCTGACTTCCACTAGAAACTGCACTTATGAACTCAATGAGATGGGCATGGAGGGAAGGGCATCAACGGCCATGTATGAGCCTGTAAATCAGTGAGACTGGGTCATGCACCCACACCCGCACTGGGCTTTGCTTTTATTTTCCATAAACCCAGCAGGGCTGGACCAGGCGGTGGCCAAGGCCCCTCGTCTTGGGTCACTGGGGTCAAAGTGGAGCCCTTGCACCACAGCCGTCAGAATCCCTGGAGGGAGGGAGTGTGTCAGCAATTAGATGCCTGGGCCTCCCTCAAAGTCCCTGAGTCTGGATCTCCAGGTGTGGGGCGGCCCTGCATGTTCAGCAGAAAGCCAAGTGAGACGGATGTCCCCCAGATCTGAGAACCGCTGGACTGTAGTTTGATGGATATGCGACAGTCAGAGCAAGCCCCAGCCTCGACCCAATGGCAGGGCATTTACTGACCGCTGTTAATGGCCAGAGGATTTACGGAGGGGATGCTGGACTCACTCTGACCCAGGGGACGCTGTGGTTCCTGTTTGCTAAATGAGCATGAGATGAGGGCTGGGATTTACTCATGGCATGGCATGGACCTGCTCGCCTTTACCCTGCAGAGCGGTGGTCCTGCTGCTGCTTCCAGCCGGCGGGATGCCTCTCCTCAGAAAAGGGACCCCTGCCCCTGCTGTGGATCTGCAGTGCCCCCTCCCCTCATCACAGTGCCTGCACCAACTTACTGCCATCTCTTTACTTGTCCGTCCCTCCCTGCAGGCTGTGAGCACTTGGGTGGGAGGCGCTGTCCCCCGTGCCTAGCCCAGGACCTAAGTATGTGCTTACATGGACTTGTCGGTGCGGAGCCCACATCTCCTCAGCCCACCTGGTGGCCGGCTGCCCTTCAGTGGACAGTTCCCGCACGCACCAACGGCATCTTACAAGCACCTGCGACCAGGTACCAGGGCTTCCTCCGGCCATGAAGGGGGCGGGGGGCTTGGCCAGCTCAGGGATGCCTGGGAAGGCTGGAGAGTTAACACCTCCAGGACAGACCCTCAACCAATGTGGAAGGGGGTTGGTAGACAAATCCCCTATTTTCCTTGCCCCTTGCTGGCGTAATTGGAAGTTGAGTTCTGCACAATCTCTCAGGAGGTCCAGACCAGGGCTGGGCCTCAGTTGCCACGGAAACCCCTCATCATCACAGGCCTTACTGGCTTTTCTCCCATGTGGTAGGCTGCTCAGCGGCCCCCAAAGGTGTCCATGCCCTCATCCCTGGAATGTGTGAAGATGTTATGTTACATGGCAATCGGGACTTCATAGGCGTGATTAAGGTTACTGATTTAAATTTGGAGATTATCTTGGTGGGTCTTAATCACCAGAGCCCATAAAAGCCGAGAAGCTTCCCCAGCTGGGGTCAGAGAGATGCAGCAGAAGAGATTCCAAGTGTAGGCAGGACTTAATGCTCTGAGATGCAGGGGCCACGTGCAAAGACCAGAGAGTGGCCAATGGGATGTCGGCCAGCCGGTAGCCACAAGGAAATGGGACCTCCATTCTACAAGGAACTGGATTCTGCCGACACCTGAAGAAGCGTGGAAGATTCCAGAGCCTCCGATGAGAGCCTGGCCAGCAACACCTTGATTTCGGCCTGTGAGGCCCAGAGAAACCTGCGGCACCCGCCCGACTTCTGACCTCTGGATCCCTGAGATAACACAGCGTGTGACTGGCGGTGGGTCCTTGTTATGGCAAACAGCCTTCGTCCTCATTCCCCTGCTCCCTCCCTGTGCTTCCTGGGCTCACCCGCCCCCCAGGTCCTTGGATCAGGGTCTGCTTCTGGGGGAACCCTCAGCATGGATCAGAGAGGAGGTGCCAGTTCAGTGCTGTGAAGACCACTCAGACCTGAAAAGGAAGCTCCCGCCACACCCTAACTTGTGCCCTTGTGCCAGGTCCCTTGCAGGGGCCGTGCGTAGAAGGGACAGCCAGACAGGGGCTCATGGGCTTCCACGCAGCGGGGGAGGCAGAGGAGACCCGGGTCCACAGGCAAACGTGCGGGAGGTCAGCTGCCGAGAGTGTCAGCGTCACTTGCACTGAGTGTAAGGTCAGTGCCGAGAGACACGTGCGACGCCCAGAGGCCGGGATGGCCCGCGTGGGGACCCGCAGACAGCAGTGAGGCCTCACCTCTGGTGCACAGCTCCGGAGGCTTCCTGAGCTCCACCCGCTACCTCGGCCCCTGACGAAGGATCACCGAGTTCCTGCTTTTTCCGCAGCTTGAAATGTTCCATTCTCTCACCTAGAGCATTTCACATACACACAACGGTCAGGGTGCATGTCTGAAGGACTGACACTGCCAGGTCTGGCCCGGGCGCTGAGGTGCAGGGATCAGCAGGTCACACGTGCTCTCAGGTGTGCCTCTACCAGCGCCACAGTTAACCCTGGGAAGGACTTGGTGTGCGTGAGGGTACTGCAGCCTCCATCACACCCTGCGAACCCGGGAGGGCAGCGCCCCGGCTCTCCCTGCAACTGCTCAGGCCCGGCTTTCTTGTAAGTATCAGGAGAAAGGGGAGCCGAATAGGAAAGAGTTAACACTAAAGGGCCACCACAAATGGATAAAAATCCACACCAGGAAGGAAAAACCATTCAAACCCCATTCAGAGCTGTAGGGGTGCAGTTAGCCTTACAGACATGGGTGCTGAACTGGGTGCTTTCCAAGGAGCTGGGAGGTTTAGCCTCTGAGTCTGAGGTGCATTGGTCTGCATATCAGAACCTGCTTCTTCTTTTTTTTTTTTTTAATTTAAAACAATGGTATATTTTGAAACAGGTGATGAAGCCTAAAATTATTTTCTACTGGATTCCTACTACCACCTGAATTAACTGCCTATTTATTGGACCATAGTTATAGTGAGAGGACGTATGAAGGGGGAGCCCAACCGTAGCCCTGCAGATGCAGAAACCGAGGCCTAGAGAGGGGATGTGAGCACCCTGGTCCCTGAACGTTCTGCAGAGGCGATCATTCTCTTCTGTCTCCTGCTGAAGGAGACCAACCCTCACTTTGGAAAAACATCAGGAAGGATCTGTAGCCAGCTGGTAGATTTCTGGGCGTGTCCCAGATTTTATCTGAATGTAGGGCTCACATTCCCCAGGGTGAGGGGAAGAGAAAGGTGGCAGCTGAACTTATTGAGAAACATAATATTCACAGGAGACCTGCCCCCAGGACCCGCTGCCTGTCCTTCCTCTAGGGATCTTGGACCGTCCAGGAAGCATCCATCAGAGAACATGGGATTCTACTTTGTTCTGAAGCCCTGGATGCAGGGAGGGATGTTACAAGAACAGGCTTTAAGGAACTGGATTTTGTCTGTTACTACACCACCGTTCTTGCTGGCCTTGGGGATCTTGTCCATTCCAAACCCTGGGTGGCCTCTTACAAGAGCCCACAGGGGAAAACTGTCTGGGCCTCAGGCACATTTATGAGCCACTAGCCTTTTCTTTTTTCTTTTCTTTTTTTTTTGCGTCACGCGGGCCTCTCACTGTTGCGGCCTCTCCCATTGCGGAGCACAGGCTCCGGATGCGCAGGCTCAGCGGCCATGGCTCACGGGCCCAGCCGCTCCGCGGCATGTGGGATCCTCCCAGACCGGGGCACGAACCCGTGTCCCTTGCATCGGTAGGCGGACTCTCAACCACTGCGCCACCAGGGAAGCCCCCACTAGCCTTTTCTTATGGACACTGTGACAGCTTTACTTGAGGAAATTTCTATCTCTTTGGCCACCAGGACGTCCAGAGCCAAACCCATGTCATCTCTAAGTAGGGATCTGATGACATATGTCCCAGATGATGGCGTAGCCCCAACTCCACCTCACTGTCCTGTCCTTGCTCTGATTAGCCTACTTTAAAAAAAATTCCTACTGTACTGTATGGATATGTTTCTTTAAGTGCTTTTTCAAAAGCCTTTTGGGGACAGAGCAGGAGATAAATAAATACATAAAACATTTAAAAAATTAAATCTCCCAAGATAAAATTTGAAAAACCTGACATCTTGCCCTGTCCCCAACTAAGAGCATGTTTGGCTCGTTGTTGGCAGGGCTTCCCAGTGGAAGGGTGCTATACCCTGTAGGGTCTCCAGGTGATGCAGCTTTCTTTCCTCGTGGTCCTGCATGGCCCTCCTGATCTGCTGGTAATACGCGTGCACGAGCCGGCCGACACCAGCGCTGGTCACGTAGACGCTTTCCACAGCCGCCTCCATCAGTGTTCTCTGTGGGCAGGAGGGACAATTCTCGGCAGAGGGCACACGTGGAGCCAGCCATGGCCGACATGGTCCTGGCTCCCATATTCCACCCACTGCCAACCTTGGCTGGTCAGGAGCAGGCAGACAGTGCGTGGCTGGTTTAAACCAGTTTCGATCATCTTATTTTCCTTTGTCAGGGATGGTCTGAGACTGACTGTATGACCCAGTTCTGGTCAATGAGATGAAATAGTAGGGAAAGTCTGCTGAGGGCCAACCCCTTCCGAACATTAAGGCAAAGCCTTGGTGGGGGTGAAAGACTTTGCTGTTTCCCTCTTCCTGCCTAGAATGCAAACTTGATGTCTGGAGTGGCAGTGGCCATTTTGAGACTATGAGGCAACCAACCAACACCAAGAATGATGGATCAGAAAGAGAGAGTCTGGTCCTTGGTCCTATCACAGAGCCTCTGTGCCAGCCTGGAACCACCTATTTCCACATTTCTTATTACGTGAGCTCAGTAACTTCTATTTATTTTTGTCCCTTGCAGTTACATGCATTCCTCAATGATATACCTTCAGACCCAAAGCAGAACAGAAAGGAAATGCTGAGATGTCCCATCATCGGGGACATGTCGGTTGTGCACAGGCAAAATCACCGTCTTTTACTTCATAAGATAATGGGCAAAAGTCAGGTTCCAGAGCCCCCATCTCAGCATTTATTGAATGGTTCCAAGCTTTGGGCAAGAAAAAAATACCCATTTATTATTGTTGAGTGATTGGTTATGTTCCAAGGCCTAAGAAACGTTCCCTGATTTGCAGGTGTGGACGGAAGCTGTGGAGGTGAGGAGGGTTGCAGCTCAGGGGGCAGAGCAGGTGAGAGCCCACCTTCTCACTCCCGGGCCCTGCTCCTCCCTTACTGTGGCCGGTTCTCTCTCCCTCTCTGTCGGACATCTACATCTGATTCCACCCCCCCACGAGGACTCTGGGCTCTGGCCTTGCACTTCTGCTCAGGAGCTCCCACTGACGGCCAGTGGCCTTCCTTGAATTTCATTTAGCACATGGAAGGCAGAAGACAGGAAGTCCCTCTTCTCCCCTCTCTAGTCAGCAAACCCACCTGCACATCACGCCTTCTGTCCGTCTGTCTTCCTGCCACAGGGAAGTGGTGTCTACCCCCTCTGCATCCCACCCCTCCACCCCTCTCCAGGGCCTCCACCATTCTCTCCTCCTCGTTAGTTTTTCCAGCTGGTGTACCATTCGAATCAGCAAACACATTTGCTTGAGTAGCTCCAACTTTTCAGCCCTCTCTCGATCCCCCTCAGGCACTGCCTCTTGTCTCAGTTTCTGCAAAACTTCTCAAGGGTTAGCGTGCCCTCCCCCAGTAGATCGTAAGCTCCTTGAAGGCAGGAATGCTGCCACCTGGCTACTCTCTATCCCAGCACCTGCCGCAGGGCCTGGGGCCAAGGAGCCCTGTGAAATGAACATCCTTCCAGATACTGAGCCCATGTTCTTTCTGGTGCGTGTGTGTACTGTGGGTGGGGAGGGGTGTTCATCATCATCTAATTCTGAATCAGAGTCCCTTGGGGAAGGTGAGGACAAAATATGCCACACTCATATTTCATGCTGTTTTCCTGTAATGACCGTTGATTAGGTCAGCGTCATAGAATTTTAGGGGAAGGAAGAGACCCATCCAGCATCGCTAGCCCTGACGTCTGGATCACGTGCTGCAGACGTGAGAGATTTAGAACGACAAGGGGTGTCTCAGAAATGTGGGTCCAACCTCTTTACTGTGCAGATGTGTGACTTTACGTAAATGAAAGGACTCATGGGAGGTGCCCGCAAGCGTCCTGGCATATCTTGACATGGGTCTGCTGCCAGCCGCAGATCTGCGCCACCTCCCGTGGGTGCCGGCCATGGACTCTGTCTGCCGTGGTCTGCAATACACGGGGTGCCTTGCCTTTTCTTATGGCTCAAGTGAGGAGGCAGCCAAGGGGAAGCCGAGCATACGCACCGGTCATGCAGGGCAAGGCCAGCCTCCGGTCCCAGCCGCTCACTGAGGCTGGGAGGCTTTAAACATGTCTTTCGCCCAATGATAAGCCTCAGTCTTCCCAACCGAATGATGGAAAGAAAAATCATCCTTTCCGTGCAAGGGCTGTGGTGAGAGCCCAGTGAGACGAGGCAGGCAAAGCCCTCCTGCAGACGTAGAAGGGCAACGCTCACGTCACTTCTTACTATGGCTGTTTGCACACCTGCGGTTTGTCATCACCGTCAGTACAAGGAGTAAACTACTGCTTACTCAAGTCAGACTGATTTTAGCTGCATTGCTCAGCTGTCAGGGCCAACACCACCAACCCTCAGGTCTCCGCAGAGGCGGCCAGAGGCAGGGAGTGTCCATGTCTCTCCCTGGGAGAGGGGCTTCGGTTTGAATCCTGCGTCAGCCACTGACCAGCTGGGCGGGGCGGCTCTGAGTGAAACCGCGTCCCTCTCAGAGCTGCTGCAAGGACGGAGCCAGGGCTCAGAACGGTGCGACACGGGGCCAGGCAGCAGGCACAAGTCCTCACTGCTCCACGGGGGAGGCCTTCCCTCTTACGGGTGAGGAAAAGGAGGTTCAGGGAGCCAGGTCAGCCCTGCGAGGCCAGAAGCCCCTGGGCAGGCCCCGGCTGCTGCTCTACCCAAATCCTGCCTCTTGTCCGCCCCTGCCCCACCCCCCCAGCCCGAAGTCTCCTGTGCCTCGGGCTCCCTGGGGCTGGGGTGGCCTCGCACCTTGAAGTCATCCCTGTCCTTGGCCCGGCTTTTGGAGGCCATGTTCCGCGCGTGGCCCAGCAGCGTCTGCCCGATGGCCCGCTCTGTGTACTGCTGTAGGAGCTGCCCGACTTCCTGGGCCTCGGCCAGGAGCTGCTGCCGAAGCTGCAGCCGTGTCTGTTGCGTCTCCTCCTCCAGCCGGCCAGCCTCCTCCAGGACGCGCGCCTCCTGAAAAGGACGGGCGGGGAGAGGTTGGAGCCCCACTGCTGCCCTGCACAGATGCTCCGGTCAGAGCCAGGACCAGGATGTACGGTCGGCCCTGCCCGGGGTCCCAGGAAGGTTAGAGAAGGGATGGAGAAGGGGTGGAAAGTGGGGACCTCTATACGCACTTGATGAGCCCCCAAGGCGTTTATTGAGCGCCAACCACGTGCCCAGTGCCATCTGTGGCTTCACACATATACAAGCACTTCCTCATTCATCCCCAACACCGTGAGGCCTGAACACTAGCAGCGATGAGGACACAGAGGCTCAGAGAGGCTAAGTAACTTTCTATAAGTCCCCCAGCAGAGCGGGTTCTAAAGTTACGTCTGAGTCCGCGAGTAGTCTGGGACATCGTGGAGGCCAACACGAGGCCTATGGGGATTCCTTTCCCTGAAGGAATAAGAGCTGGAGAAGGAGGTGGGGGAATCAGAGGTAGGGCAGTAAGTCCTGCCTCCTTCCCACCAAGCCCTCCTGGGCCGAGCAAAAGAGACTGTGAGCTTGTCCCTCACGAAGGGGTCAGAAAACATCAGCTGCTCCTATAGCTCAGTGGCTACAGGAGACTTGGAGTCAGCTTGCTTGGGTTTAAATCCCAGTCCCACAATGTACAAAGTCTTTCTATTGATTTGTTAAAACCTTAAAACAGACTACAGAGCCCTTTTCTCCCAACGCCCGATGACGACTGTACCTATCCGTGCTCTGATTTCACGTGCGTTTTTAGTATAATGTACACCAGAAACTTTGGGCATACTGGGTGCACCACTACAGTGGGGGCTGCCATTGTCCTGACCCCACAACGATGCTGGGGCAGGATTGGGGTTCTGCCTAAACCGGGCTGGAACCTGGAAGCTGAGGAAGCAGCACTCCTGTCTACGGGGCAGGGGGCTGACGCACACAGTCTTACCAAGGCTCTGAGAAGCTGCCACTGATGCTCGTCCAGACACTGGGAGGAGTCCTGCTCCAGGGCGTGCTGTTCGCGCAACTCCTGGAGAAGGCTCTTCTTCCCTGACAGTCTCATCTGGGTCAGGGTGGTGATGGCGCTGCTGCGGAGAGCCAGCCTCCGGAGAGCTGAGCGTAAGAGCAGGTCATGCCCCTGCAGGATGCACTGCGTGGACCTTTGGAGAAAGTGGGTGCCGGGCTGAGGGGTCAATACTCTTGGCTCCACTGAGTGTGACTGGTTAATGTTATGTGACAGCTTGACTGGGCCATGGGGTGCCTGGACATGTGATCAAACATCATTCTGAGAACTTCTGTGAGTGTGTTTCTGTATGAGGTTAACATTTGAATTGGTAGACTGTGTAAAGCAGACTGTCCTCCCTAATGTGGGTGGGCCTCATCCAATCAGTTGAGGGTCTGAAGAGAGGAAAAAGCTGACTTACCCATGAGTAAGAGGGAACTCCTCCTGCCTGAAGGCCTTGAGTGGGATATAGGTTTCTCGTTTTGGACTCAAACTGAAACACTGGCTTTTCCTGGGTCTTGAGACTGTTTCCTTCAGACCGGCTCTTACACCATTAGCCCTCCTGGTTCTTAGGCCTTTGGACTTGGGACTGAAACTACATATTGGTTCTCCTGAGTCTCCAGCTTGTCAGCTGCAGGTCTTGGGACATCTCAGCTTCTCTCTGTATATCTATATCTGTATCTATAGGTTCTGTTTCTCTGGAGAATCCTAATACACTGACCCACCAAGAAATGCCCCCAATAGTCATGCCCCACAGGGAGCCTTCACAGAGGTAGTAGGTTGGAATTATCCCATCCCCTGCTGCGCATCCCCTTAGACGCGGTGCTGACCTGGGTTATGTTCAGCTAACTGTTCTTTTACTAATCTTTTTAACTTTATCACGTTCTGCCCCAAGTTTCAGGTGCATATATGCAGCTGCCTTCAGTACATATCCACTCAAATTTCTTACATAATAGCTCTCAAAATTAACACATCCAAAACTGAAATCATGAGCTATTTTTGAGTTCCTATCCCAATGAGTCAAGTAGAAAACCTCGGTCTACCCAGCAGTCTCGACATTTGGCTTTATAACTTGAGGTATTTTCTGACAGCCTGAGAAGTTGAACGAGGCACTGTCGGTCAGTTTACCAAGGAGAAGAGACCTGGCAAACACTCCAGGCTTCCAGCCTGGGGCCCTCATCCTAAGAATAAGGAATCATCCCTTGTAAAGACCTAATTTTGAATCAGCTAAATTCACAAATGGAGTGGTTGATTTGTCACTTTCTGAAATCCCTGCTAGAAGTAAGATAAGTCCTCTCTGGAGGAAGATCCCATCATTCAAAGTCTCAAATTATCTCTACAATTTTTAATAACACTGTCCAGCATTCAGTAAAAATAACCAGGCTTGCAAACAGATAAGAAGTGACCAAAAATAAAGAGAAAAAAATGGATAATAGAAACATACCCACAAGATATTGGAC
This sequence comes from Neophocaena asiaeorientalis asiaeorientalis, assembly GCF_003031525.2. Taxonomy (NCBI): domain Eukaryota; kingdom Metazoa; phylum Chordata; class Mammalia; order Artiodactyla; family Phocoenidae; genus Neophocaena; species Neophocaena asiaeorientalis. The sequence continues at coordinate 12,515,727 of NW_020172818.1, read as the reverse complement.
ATTAGAATAATCAGCTATGATGAACATGTTTAGGAAATTAAATGATAAGATGAACTTTAGCAGATAACTGGAAACTATGACAAAAATAAAATGGAAATTTTAGAACTGAAAACATAGTAACCAACATTAAGAATTCAGTACATGGGTTTAACAGCAGATAAGACACAGCTGAAGAGAGCGTGAACTGGAAGATAGTTCAAAATAAGTGTCTAGACTGAACCACAGGGAACAAAAATACAGAATAGCTTCTAAGAGGCAAAGGACGTAAGGTGAGAATAATCTAATAAATGTGTAACTGCAGCCCCAGGAAAAATAGGGACAGAATAGGCAGAAGGAATATTTAAAGAGATAGAGGCTCAGAATTTTCAAAAACTGATGGAATATAGCAAATCACAGGTTCAAGAAGCACTACAGATTTATTTAAAACAAGAGATTCACAAGAAAACACATCCATGTTTAGGCATATTATAATAAACTGATGAAAACCAAAGAACAAAAGAAAATCTTAAAAGCAACCAGAAACAATTGAAATCAGAAGACAAAATATTACCTTTAAAAGTATTTAAAAAAAAACAACCGGACTAGGATTCTATACCCAATGAAAACATTCCTCAAAAATGAAGATGAGATAGACATTTTCAGACAAACAAAACCTAAGAGAATTTGTCACCAGCAAATCTAAAATGATGAGAACCTGCATGCCAAAGAAAATACTCCTAGATGGAAACTTAATGATACAGGAAACAATCAAGAGCAACGGAAAGGGTAAATCTAAATGAATACTCACTGCAGAAACCAAAACTAGTATCTCATGGGGTTGAAAATATATAGACATGTAAAATATCCAGTAAGTCATGTGCCCACATCAATTCTGACTCCGAGCTTTCATCCGCGGCACTCTGCTATCACTCTATTTCACATTTATATTCTCAATGTGGTCTCAAGGTCACACTGTAAGGGAGGCCGGGGTACAGTTAACCTTACAGATGAGGACACTGAGGTTAGCATGGAGTATCACACAGGACACAGGCCTCCACCCTCCGGAAAGCTGTACTCACTCTTCACTGAGGCCGCCAAGTTGGCCCAAGACTCGGTGGATGATGCTGTCCTGGTCATCCCGCAGGTGTGTCTGCAGCACAGTGGACAGTGTGTGCTCCTCCAGCCACACCTAAACCCCAGGACAGAGGGACAGGGGTCAACTCAAGTTCATTTCATCCATCATTGCTTTGTTGGATCATACCTTTAGTTTCTAATTTTTTTTAAATCCCTTTCTTAAGGGATTTTTTAAAAAATCCCCCCTCCATCCACACCTAAACCCCAGGACAGAGGGACAGGGGTCAACTCAAGTTCATTTCATCCATCATTGCTTTGTTGGATCATATTTTTTGTTTCTTATTTTTTAAAAATCCCTTTCTCCCTTGATTTAATTAAATTTTTCTCTTATATTTTCGGCTAAAGTTTAAAAATGTTTCCTATTTGCATGTACATCTTAAGGCATTTAATACGTATATTCTGTGGCATGAGGAAGGGCTCTAATTTTCTCTGGATAAATTGATACTAATTGTCCTAGCACCATTTATTAGATAATTTATCTTTTTATGATGGGTCTGTCATGCCACCTTGTCTGATGTAGTTTCCATATATATATGAATTTCATTCCAGGCTTCTTCTTTTATTCCGTGGATCTGTCTGTTTATTTCTATATAAATACCTCACTGCTTTAATTCCTGTAGTTTATAGGAAGACTTCATAGCTGCTAGGGCAAGTCTTCCATATTCTTTTGTACAAAACTGTTTTAACTATGCTTGGTTGCTTTTTTTTTTTTTTGCGGTACGTGGGCCTCTCACTGTTGTGGCCTCTCCCGTTGCGGAGCACAGGCTCCGGACATGCAGGCTCAGCGGCCATGGCCCACGGGCTCAGCCGCTCCGCGGCATGTGGGATCTTCCCGGACCGGGGCACGAATCCGTGTCCCCTGCATCGGCAGGCGGACTCTCGACCACTGCGCCACCAGGGAAGTTGCTTTTCTTTACATATGAATTTTAGGTTGCTTTTCTTTACATATGAATTTTAGGATCAGTTTATCAAGTTTGGGAAAACAGCTTTTTTTAGATTTTCTTCTAATTGGATTGAATTTACAGATTAATTTGTAGAGAATCACTGTTTTTCCAAAATTGAGTTGTCCTATACAAAAACAAGGCCTTTCTCTCAATCCTTGCTTTATCCTTTCAACAACATTTTATAAACTTCTCCGTTAAGCTCTTATAAACATTGGTCAGATTTATTTTTAGGCACCCTGTAGCTTATATACTGAAGGGGATCTTTTAGGCTCCCTGTAGCTTTTATTCTGAAGGGGATCTTTATGCTATTACTGTTCTCCTCTACTGCTTTGAAAGTTACCTATTCTGTTTCTATTTCTTCAGTGGTTTAAAATTTTTAATGTACATTCCCACCTCCAGAAATCTTAAGTTAATCAACATTTCTTTTACCTTAGAATTCATGACAGTCAGCACTTCTGAAAATTTCTTATCTGTTATCACTTTGAATTTTCTCTCTCCTTCATTCTCTCCTTCTAGGATTCTTAGAAGACTAAGGAAGTCCCTCCAGGACTTTCTTATTCTGTTCCCATGTCTCCTAACCTCTCATATCTTCCATCTCTTTAGCTCTCTGTGTCATATTCTGGACCACTTTCTCACCTTTATCTCCTAGTTTACACGCTGTGTCTTCAACCATAATCTGATCTGCTGTTTAACTCATCCATTAAATTTCTGTTTTCATGACTGTAATTTTCATTCATAAACTACGGGTTTTTTATCTGTCATCTTTTTACATCATGTCTTGTTTTTATGCTAGTAATTCCTCCTGTTATTGTTTTATTGTTTTAAACATACTTCCTTTAGAAGCGCTCTCTAACAGTCCCTTCACCTGAATTCCTCGGCGCTCGTTGTGGTCTAAACTTGGTGCTTACTGTACATGCTGGCTCTCACTTATGGTGGATTGTTGCTTGTGTGTTTTGTAACTTTGGATGTTAGCTCATCTTCAGTGTGGCTTTATCTGTGAAAATCCCGTGAGGTCCAAGGCCACACAGCTTTTTGGTGGAGCAGAGGCTCAAGTCTAAGTCTGTCTGTCCCCAAAGCTCAAATCTTTTCTAGCCGCATCTGCTCCTCCCTGACTATCTCGCATCACAGGGAGAAACGTGCACCTAGAAACATGCAGCTGGACTATGTTACACCAAGGGCTCAGTCACTAAGGTGAGACTCTTACTTTCCCACACATGTAGCTCTTTTCTGGAGATGGCCATGCTGTATGCAGAACAGGGACAAAGCACAGAGTCTGGGTGTGAGTAAGCAGCCCAGACTTCAGTTCTCTGGGCCTTGAGATTCATAGCACATACTTAATCTCACAAAATCACACTGTGTGACTCAGAACTTTTCCTTTAAGTCAGTCTCTGACTCCTCTTGTGAGGGGTCTACAATAACCTGTCAAAGAGCTTGGGAAACCAGAAAATTCTACACAGTGTAGATTCTCTAAAAGGTAAATTAACATCGTCACTAAGAACATGGGGGTCTTTGGTGTGCGTTTTGAGAAGGCAGATAAAACTAGCAACGGGATCCAAAGCCGATCAAGAGGACGGAGATCATAGGATCAGATGGTGCCTGCAATGGTCACACCACCCTCTTCAACGTTATCGAACGCAGGTTCATGAATGTTTAAATTCTGACGCAAAAAGCTGCTTCCGTGGGCTAGAGCACTGACCCTGTTCATTGCTACCAGGTTATTCTGTGGTTTCCCATATGTTTACTCTTTGTTTCAAATTTTCATTTACTAAGGAGAGAAAGGGAAAAGGAACCAATAGGCAGTGCATGCCCGGTACATGCTCCTATAAAAGGGGTGGGTTTAGAGGTAGGGCCGGTGGAAAAGTCAACACCTAAGGCAGACACTGGAGTGCTGGGGGGAGGGAGGCACTGCAGTTTTAAAAGCACGGTCAGAGGAGGCCTCAAGGTGAAGGTGGCTTCAGGATAAAGACCTGAAGCAGGACGAGTGAGGCAGGAGCGCCCAGGGAGCTGGAGGGACACAAGGATGCCAGGGAGGCTGGAATGGGGTGAGAGGGGGAGACACGGAGGGGGTCAGAGGGTAACCAGGTCCTGACAGGCAGGACTGTGTAGGGCATGGTGAGGACTCTGGCTTTTCCGCTGCATGAAATGAGAAGGGGGTTTAGAGCTGAGAAATGACACGATGTGACACAGTGTCTTTTATCAAATCTAATGTGCCGGTAATTACGAGATGCAGTTATTTGAGGTGCCGCACAGAGAGGAAACCACTGGTAATTACACTAAGATGCACCTCAATTTCAGAGATGTTAAAATGGTATTAAAATCTGCATCTTAAAAATGAGCGGTGGCTTCCCTGGTGGCGCAGTGGTTGGGAGTCTGCCTGCCGATGCAGGGGACGCGGGTTCGTGCCCCGGTCCGGGAGCATCCCGCATGCCGTGGAGCGGCTGGGCCCGTGAGCCATGGCCGCTGAGCCTGCGCGTCCAGAGCCTGTGCTCCGCAGCGGGGGAGGCCACGGCAGTGAGAGGCCC
>NW_020172818.1:12487075-12511128 GCF_003031525.2 Neophocaena asiaeorientalis asiaeorientalis | reverse complement strand
AAAAAAAAAAAAAAAAAAAAAAATGAGTGGTATATGATACACTCCCTCTGGAGCAGTGACTGGCCAAGATGGCAGAATAGGAAGACCCTGAGCTCACCTCCTCCCATGGCGCATCAAAATGACTATTTACAGAGCAACTATTGATGAGAAACACCTGAAAAAAACACCAGAAAAGAAATTACACCTAGAGGTATAAAGAAGAGGCCACAAGGAGATGGGTAGGAGGGACAGAGTCACGGTAAAGTCAAGTTCCATAATTCCAGGTGGGTGACCCACAAACAGGAGAATAATTCCAACTGCAGTGGTTCTCCCAAAGGAGTAAGGGGTCCGAGGCCCATCAGGCTCCCCAGCCCAGGGGTCCTGCATTGGGAAGATGAACCCCCAGAGCATTTGGCTTTGAAGGCCAGTGGGGCTTATGTTTTCGGGAGAGCCAGAGGACCATGGGAAATAGAGAGCCATCCTTAAAGGGTACGTACAAAATCTCACAAGGTCCAGGACCCAGGGCAGAAGTAGTAATTTGAAAGAAGGCTGGGTCAGACCCACCTGCTGATCTTGGAGAGCCTCCCAGGAGGCAGGAGGCAATTGGCGCTCCCCCTGGGGGCATAGATGCCGGCAGCAGCCATTTCGGGGAGCTCATTCTACCACAAGGACACTGGTGCTGGTAAGCGCCCTTTCGGAAGCCTCCCTCTGGTTCATTAGCACAGGGATCCAGCCTACCCACCAGCCTGTTGGCACCAGTACTGGGACACCTCAAGCCAAGCAGCTCACCAGGCAGGGACACAGCCCTACCCACCAGTAGGCCAACGGCCTTAGGACCCCTGAGAGCCTTCAGCTGGCCCAGGACCCTACCCTGCCCACCAGTGGTCCAACATCAACTCTAGGACCCCCAGGACCCTGCAGCCAGAGGTCCCGGGACCTGGCTCCGCCCACCGGTGGGCCAGCACTAGCCCCAAGACCAGACTCACCTTCCAGTGGTCTTAGTAAGATTTTTTTGGATATGTCTCCTCAGGCAAAGGAAACAAAAGCAAAAATAAACAAACGGGACTAAATCAAACTGAAAAGATTTTGCACAGTGAAGGAAACTATCAACAAAACGGAAAGGCTGCCTATTGAACGGGAGAAGATATTTACAAATGATACATCCTATAAGGGGTTCATATCCAAAATATACAAAGAACTCATACAACTCAACATCAAAAACACAAACAACCCCATTAAAAATTGGGCAGAGGATCTGAATAGACGTTTTCCCAAAGAAGACATACAGATGGCCAACAGGCACATGAAAAGATGTTCAACATCACCAGTCGTCAGGGACATGCAAATCAGAACCACAATAAGGTATCATCTTATGTCTGTCAGAATGCTATTACCAAAAAGACAACAAATAAGTTTTGACGAGGATGTGAAGAAAAGGGAACCCTTATATACTGTTGGTGGGAATGTAAATTGGTGCAGCCAATATGGAAGACAGTACGGAAATTCCTCAAAATATTAAAAACAGAACTACCATATAAGGCAGCAATCCCACTCCTGGGTGTTTATTCGAATTAAATTAAAACACTAATTAGAAAAGATATCCACACCTCTATGTTCATTGCAGCATTATTTATAATAGTCAAGATATGGGAGCAAACTCGTGCCCGTTGATAGATGAATGGATAAAGAAGATGTGGTATATACAATGGAATACTACCCAGCCATAAAAAAGAATGAAATCTTGCCATTTGTGACAATATGGACAGACCTAGAGGCTATTATGCTAAGTGAAGTAAGTCAGACAGAGAAACACAAATACTGTATGATTTCACTTTTATGTGGATTTTTAAAAACAAAACAAATGAACAAACGTAACAAAAGAGAGAGTCACAGACACAGAGAACAAACAGGTGCTTGCCAGAGGGGAGGGGGTGGGGGGGAGGAGAGAAATAGGTGAGGGAGGTTAAGAGACACAAAGTTCAGTTACAAAGTAAATGAGTCAGGGGTATGAAATGTGGGTAATACAGTCAATAATTATTTAATATCTTTGTATGGTGACATGTCATAACTAGACATATCATGGTGATAATTTTGAAATATACAGACATTGAATCACTGTTTTGTGTAACAGGAACGAACGTAGTGTTGAGGTCATTTATACTTCAAAAACGAACAAGAAACAAACAAACCCATAGAAAAAGAGATCAGATTTGTGGTTACTGGAGGAGGAGGAGGAGGAATTGGATAAAAATAGTCAAAAGGTATAAACTTCCACTTGTAAGATAAATAAGTACCAGGGATGTAATGTACAACATGGCAAGTATAATGAACACTGCTCTATGTTCTGTATGAAAATTGCTAAGACAGTAAATCCTCACACCACAAGGAAAAAATATTTTTTTCTATTTCTTTGATTTTGTATCTATAGGAGATGATGGGTGTCCACTAAACCTACTGTGGTCATCATTTCATGATGTATGGAAGTCAAATCATTATGCTGTATACCTTAAACTTACATGGTGCTGTAATGTCAATTACATCTTGATAAAAATGGAAGAGAAAAAAATTTTTTTAATAAAATGGAAGAGAAAAAAATTTCTTTTAATAAAATGCAAGAGAAAAAAAAGTTTTAAGTGAAAGTATCACTCTGGTTGGAGGTTGAGAATAGACCACAAGGGGCCGTGGGTTCAGGGAGACCAGAGGGCTTGCTCTCAGCAGACTGGGGAGAAGCCCACAAACCTGCATTAGAACAGATCACATTTTGAGAACCACCATTCTACAACCTGTTCCAATTGTGTGACTGACAAACTCCACAACACTTAACAACTTCTCTGAGTAACAGGATATGAAATCACCAAGGCCTTTTGGATAGAAAATAAGTGGAAAATGCATTTCATAGTCTGGGTGTGTGTTAGATTTTCCATGAACAGTTTTGTTGGCCTTTTCATCTCATGACTAAATATTCATCTTGACCACAGAAAGTTCATCTCATTTTTATCATCAACAAGGAAATATGGCAAGTGGGAGAGAATATGGATCTCTAAATATCTTGTGGTAATTTAAGGCAATTAAACAATCAATCAGTAAATTAATTTTGACATCCAAACTTTGAGAAAACAGACTTGGGTCATACTTATTTAATCAGTTGATGAGGTCATTAACTTCTGCTTGCTTCTTGCATGCAGAACTCCTCTTGAAATACTTCTGCACAAGCAAAGGAATATTCACACGCATGTATATGCTCACAAAGTAAATAAAAAATAAAAACCAGAAGCTATGCATTGTCTGACATCTGCGTAAAGTAACTTAAGACTCATAACTAGAGGTTTTTAGATGAATCATGGCTGTTTGCCTAATAATTTATCAGAAATGAAGTTCTAGATTTTTTCAATGTCAGTCATTAAGCAACTGAACAGATACTGCGTGAAGGGTCTTAACCTGCATTATCTCGCAGCAACCCTGTTGGGTATTTTGATCCCTATTTTTCACATGAAAGCTGAGGTTCAGAGAAATTTAGCGAGCTGTGCAAAAGCAGAGTTGTGGGAAATCTGCCAGGTGACCGGCAAGAGTCACCCAGCCCATTAACGGGGTTGCTCTGGTTCAAACCCAGGCATTCAGCTTCCAACATTAGAAGCCTGTCTTCAGACCACAACTGTCTCTAAAAGGCCTGATCCCCATTTGGGAGCCGACATCAGAGGCACATCAGACTTATCTGGTGATCTTTCCAAACTGCTGAGGCCCAGGTTTCTCCCCTTTTTCCCCGGAGATGGTAAATTATATGGTCTGGGGCCCAGGATTGGTAAGAATCAGAGGAATTCAGCTTCATTTACCCTCGGTGACCCTGTGATAATTTCCAAAGCTGCATTATTGTTGCTGGAAATGCAGCCAAGTTTTCCTGAGCATTTGCTATATCCCAGCTACTGGGCTTTGATTAAGGAAGTGAAATATGAAAAGCAGGGTTGCTGTCCTCCAGGAGCCTACAGCCATATCGAGGAGACTGCAAGGTACCAGTGACAGGACAACACAATGCAGCTGATGGTGGATTGAAATTAATTAGAAGGAGGTCTAATAAATTGGACAGGCAGGAAACTAGGCCCTATGCTCGTCCCTGGCTGGAAATGGCCCCGTGATGCTTCCCTTTATTTATTGGTATTTTGGACAGCTCCCGTTAGTTGCTTTAGAAAACCTCTATTGGTTGCATCAGTTGAGCGCTCTTTTGTACCTAACTGAACACTCAATGTAAAAAGACAGAGTGTTTCTCATAACAAGCACCTTGGGGTAGGCAGTCCAGGGCTGGGACAGTCCGCCTTTCTGCCCCACCCTCCTGAATCCTGTCTCTAAGTCAAAGGAAGGCCAGCATACCTCCAGTCCTCCTGTACCTGCTCTGGGCACGAAGAACAGGGAACACTGAAGAGGAGGATGTCTCCTAGCAACACTTGGCCTCTGTATTAGGGAACAGAAGCCTTGTGCAGGTACCGTACTTTCTCTCATAGGCTAGAACTGCACGCGGCCACTTCTAGATGCTGGGATATTGAGCATGTTACTTTTATAGCCTCTAGCATGCAGGAAAGCAAGAGAGAAAGGAAATGTGGGCATTTTCATTTAGAAATTTGAGGGCTTTCCTGGTGGCGCCGATGCAGGGGACATGGGTTCGTGTCCCGGTCTGGGAGGATCCCACATGCCGCGGAGCGGCTGCGCCCGTGAGCCATGGCTGCTGAGCCTGCGCGTCCGGAGCCTGTGCTCCGCAACGGGAGAGGCCACAACAGTGAGAGGCCCGCGTACCGCAAAAAAAAAAAAAAAACTTAATTCTTTAAAAATAAAATTGAGGTATATTAGTTTACATAGCTATTGTAACACATGGCTACAAACGCTGTGGCCTCAAATGACATAAATTTAGTATCTTACATTTCTGGAGGTCAGAAGTCTGAAATGAAAGGAACAGGGCAGTGTTCCTTCTGGAGACTCTGGGGGGAGTCTGTTCCTTGCCTCTTCCAGCTTCTCGAGGCCTCTCGCATTCCTTGGCCGATGCGCACATCACTCTAGCCTCTGCTTAGGTCCTCACATCTCCTCTGACTCTGAGCATCCTCCTTCCCTTTTAAAAGGACCCTTGTGATCACACTGGGCCACTCAGATAATCCAGAATAATCTTTACATCCCCAGATCCTTAATTTGATTGCACGCCATCAGGCCCCTTTGCCCTGTTAGGTAACATATTCACAGGTTCTGGGGATGAGGATGTGGGGACATTATTCTGTCTACCACATATATACATGGTTTTAATAATGAAATAGACTTTCATTGAGAAACAGGAGTCCCGTGTGTGCAGCTCCTCCCCCCAAGCAGTCCACTCCCTTGGAGAACCGCTCTCTGTCGTTTATTTCTATTATTCTAAAGAAGGCTTTGCTGCCCTTGTTGTATTAACCGAAGGCATCATCTACTGACCTCCTATCCTGGGAGAGGAGGGCTCTTGCCGTCTTCTCCCCCTCTCCCCAGTGTGAAAGGTTGGCAACCAGAATCTTGGTAAAGCATCTAGCATAGGCACTAGGGGATGCTCAGAGATGGAAATCCCTCGTTATTCTTCAGAAGTTTAAAAAAAAAGGCAGACTCCAGACCCAGTTTTACAAAATGCTGCACCTGCTTTTCTTGCTCCAGGAGATCTTGGAAGAGTTTCCACTGCTGACTCCGGAAGCGATCCAACTTCTCCAGCTGCTGGGCCGCGTTCTCCTGGGCCTCCTGCCTCAGGTATTCACACTCTGCCTGGGAGAGGTCAGTCACACAGGGGAGCGTCTGGAGGAACAGGACGTCCACAAACTTCTGGAACGTTTCCATGGTGCTGCGATACAGCTCCTGAAGCCGAGAGCCACACGACGGAGCTACGTGTCAGGCTCTCACCCAGGGCAGGGCCGAGTGTTTCACGCGGGACACAGAGGAAATCCAGCGAAGGGAGCTCTCAAATCACACACAGGCGCGTGCATGCACACACATGCACACAAACACACTCAGTCTTGGGAAACGCCCACTGCCTTCCAGCCCTCTCACCCTCACCCTGTCAAGTGCCAGACCTGCGCTTTTGACCCAATGAGCCCTTAACCACTGGCGTTTCCTCTAAACCTCCATCCAGATTATTTTCACGACCCCTCACTGGTCTCCCTGCCTCCCTCCACCCTCCACACTTAGGCGAGTTATTTGCACAAGCATAGATCCTTCAATTCCAGCTCAAATAACCTGGAAGACCTCTCTTCCCATCGCAATCAGACCTGCCTAGCAGGGCTTCAGGGGCTGCCTCATTTCTCACCATTCTGTTACCTTCATCCCACCTCCCCCACTCCATTCTCTTTCTAAAACTCTTTTTAATTGTGAAAAACAAAAAACTGTAGATAATAATACATTAAACATCTCTGAATCCACCACTCAGTTTTCCTTTTCGTTTCAGACTAAAAACACTAAACCTTACAGGTTAAGTTGGAATCCTTTAAGTTCGCTCTGCAATTCTTTTCCCCTCCCTCCCAGTGTCCTCAGAGATAGCCATCCCCATGAATTCAGCATCTCTGTCTCCAATTTAGATTTCTATACTTTCACTATATATGATGCCCATAAATGTGGCTTTTGGTGTGTGTGTTACTTCACATAAATGGCATCTCGTTGCATGTTTCATTATATGGATGCTTTTTAAAGCCTCTCCCCTTCTCCCCACCTCCAGGCACTTTCACATCTGAAATGGACTCCTCTTCACCCTGCAAAACCCCTGCAAAATAATCCCTTCGCTGTGAAGCCTTGCCTGGGCCACTCAGACTAACATGGACATTTCTCACCCTGGGCTCCTGCAGCTCTTTGGTTAGCCCCACCAGGGCATCAAAACTATAGTTTATCTGTCATCCCTCCTGGACCACAACTGCCTAAGAGCAGAGGCTGCAACATACTCAGATCTGCACCCACGTCTCACACCCTCCTAGACTAAGCACCTGACTGCAGTTTCTGAATGCATCACACACCAACATGATGCAGAATGCCCATTTCCCCTTCTCCATCTAGGAACTCCCCTCACATGTTCCAAACTCAATTTGAGGTCTCCTCTTCTGGGAAGGCCTCCCAACCACAGGGTTGTTTTTGTTTTGTTTTGTTTTTTTAACATCTTTATTGGAGTATAATTGCTTTACAATGGTGTGTTAGTTTCTGCTTTATAACAAAGTGAATCAGTTATACATATACCTATATCCCCATATCTCCTCCCTCTTGCGTCTCCCTCCCACTCACCCCCCCATCCCACCCCTCTAGGTGGTCACAAAGCACGGAGCTGATCTCCCTGTGCTATGCGGCTGCTTCCCACTAGCTATCTCTTTTACATTAGGTAGTATATATAAGTCCATGCCACTCTCTCACTTCATCCCAGCTTACCCTTCCCCCTCCCTGTGTCCTCAAGTCCATTCTCTACATCTGCATCTTTATTCCTGTCCTGCCCCTACGTTCTTCAGAAACTTTTTTTTTTTTTTTAGATTCCATATATATGCCGACCACAGGGTTTTTTACGAATAAAGTCTTATTACTTTAGCATCTATAGGGCCTAGAAAAGCACCCGGCAAATATCAGGTAATAATAATTGTTAATAATTATGAATTCTTACCATGTGCCAGAGAGTGTCATAAACACTTTTCTTGTATAATCCCATTCATCCTTCTAACAGTCCAATGAAGATGTTATTATAATTACCATTAATTTACAGATGAGGAAACTAAGACCCAGAGAAGATAAGTAACTGGACATTTGTAGAGGGTGGGTCCTGGCTGTTGGACTATTGGACTCATGCTCTTAACCTGTATGCTACAAGGATAATTGGTTATTTTTGGAAAAAAAATTCTCAGCACCTCCTCTGGTGTACTGAAGTCATACTTGGTGTGCTCAATGAATATAAGTTAAATTTAACTCAAATCAGTGTTAACGAAACCCAGTGAATGCCATGTTTTAAAAAGTTCATGGCCAAGCTGAACTTTGTTTGTAATAAAGTGACCATGACAGGGGCACAAGGGACCCACACCTTTTAAAAAGATTTAGAGATCCTACTTCTGAGAGTGGCCAACCAGGTAATTTGAACCAATTTCTCCCTGCAGAAGATGAATTTTTTTAAAAAGCTGGACAAAATGTTTATTAAATCATCATAAAAGTCCGAAAGAGCTAACAAGGTAGTGAAGAGTGTGGTACCCAAGGTCGGGAGAAGATGCAGTCAGAGAAGTGCGCCCGGCCCCTGGGCTGTGTTTACATAAGGGGTGTAGGTCAATCCAGGGCAGATGGCTGCACAGCTGATGGACCTCGGACAGCCTCAAGCAGTCGAAGGGACAGAAGGTGGAGTTCACAGCTCATATGGGTTGGGGCCTCGTAAACCAATCCACACCTAGGGCTGGAACCCAAAAAGCAGCACCAGAGATACATGATTGAAATGGAAGGAAACCAGATCTGACTGGTTTAAACAGATGGCAACCTGGAGTCTGGTCATGTGGGTGACCCGGCATATTTCAAGTCCAGACCTCGAATTAACATGACTCTGGATCATCAGAGGCCCAGTCATTGGGCAGAAGCAAAGGAAAATCCTCTCTGCGGGAGGAGAGCATCACTGCATGCTTGAAAATATTTTTACCAATATATGTACAAATCTGAGACAAGGCATATGAGGAAAAAATAAACAGGTACACAAGGAGATAAGAATATGACCAAAGACCTACACAAACAACAGACATGAAAAACAAACCCACGGGTAGTCCAGAGAGTGTAATTAGAAGACAAGGACTTTAAAGGATTGATGCTTACCTTGCTCATGACGTTAAAAGCCACTCTTAAACCTTAAAGCAAAGAGCTAGAAATTATAAAAAGTAACATTACTTAGTTTAAAAAAAAGTCAGAACTTCTAGAATTGACAAACACTGCTCAATAATATGAACCCAACGTATAGGTTTCATTGCAGTTTAGATGCAGCTGGAGAGAGAATTAGTACTGGAAGAAAGATCAGGAGAAAATCCAGAACAAAGTAAAGAGAGACTAAGGGATGGAAAATACGGAGGAGAAGATAAAGGCTAAAAGATACAGTGAGAAAGTCCAAAATGTTTAATTGGAGTCCCTGAAGGAAAGAAGGGAGAGTCCAGGCAGTAGTCATATTTGAAGTGATAATGGCTGAGAAATCTTTCAAAACTGATGAAAGAAATTTACAGATGAGGAAACTGAGGCTTTATCTGTACATGTAAAAGAGAGGCTGGGCTTCCCTGGTGGCGCAGTGGTTGAGAGTCTGCCTGCCAATGCAGGGGACACGGGTTCAAGCCCTGGTCTGGGAAGATCCCACATGCCGCGGAGCAGCTGGGCCCGTGAGCTACAAATACTGAGCTCTGCGCGTCTGGAGCCTGTGCTCCGCAGCAAGAGAGGCCGCGACAGTGAGAGGCCCGCGCACCGCGATGAAGAGTGGCCCCCGCTTGCCACAACTAGAGAAAGCCCTCGCACAGAAACGAAGACCCAACACAGCCAAAAATAAATAAATGAATAAATAAATTTAAAAAAAAAAAAAAAAGAGAGAGGTTAATTGGATGCACCCATGATCTAACCATGACGCTCTTAGGTAATTCTTTTTAACAAAGAATGGATGAGAGAATAAGCAGCACCTAATAAACACAGGGTCACTTTTTGTGACATTAATGGTAGATAAAGGGCTTCCCTGGTGGTGCAGTGGTTAAGAATCTGCCTGCCAATGCAGGGGACACGAGTTCAATCCCTGGCCCTGGGGGATCCCGCATACTGCAGAGCAACTAAGCCCGCGTGCTATAAATACCGAGCCTGTGCTCTAGAGCCCGCGTGCTACAACTACTGAAGCCTGCGCACCTAGAGCCCGTGCTCCGCAGCAAGAGAAGCCACCACAATGAGAAGCCCGCGCACCGCAACGAAGAGTAGTCCCTGCTCACCACAACTAGAGAAAGCCCGCGCACAGCAATGAAGACCCAACACAGCCAAAAATAAAAACAAATAAATTAAAAAAAAAGGAGACGAAATAGTTTTTATGAAAAAAAGCTCTTCTAGAGAGAAAGGGGGTCAGCTCATAGCACCGAAAGGTTTAATTCACCAGAAAGATGTAAAGGTTCTAAATTTGTATGCACTTAATGGCATTACCCAAATTGATGCAATTTGTCACATTAACAAAATAAAGCTGAAAAGCATCATGGTGATTATGTGAATAAATGAAGAAAAAAGTACTCCACAAAATTTAATTTCCATGCAGAAGAAACACTCTTAGCAAAATAGGAAATGGAAGGAAACTTCCTCAATCTGAAAAAAGAAAAAAACGATAGCAAACATTATACCTGAGGGTAGAAACTACAAAGGTCCTGATTTTATGTAAATGGAATCATATAGCATGTTAGGTTTGTGTATCTCAACTTTATATGTCCTTGTGAGATTCCTCTGTGTTGTCGTGTGTAGCAGTAGTTCATTCTTCCTCACTGGTCTGTAGTATTTCACTGTATAAGTACACCACCATTTATCCATTCTACTGTTGAGGGACATTTGTGTGGCCTCTTATTTTAGACTATCACACATTCTGCTGATATGAACTTTCTTGTGGATGCTGTTTGATACACATGTGCGCTTGTTTCTCTTGGGCATATGCCAAGGAGCGGAATTGTCGGGCTGTGTGTATGTGTAGCTTCAGTCCATATCCTCCATAACTAGTAGCCACCAATTTGATTAACACTTTGAATTTATAGATCAACTTGGTGAGGATGAACATCTTTACAATATCAAATCTTCCAATCCAGAAACATGGTATATCTTTACATTTATTTAGGTCTTATTAATTTTTCTTAATATTGTTTTGTGAGCAGGGAGTGGATTGGGATTGGGAGGAGGTGTGAGGGGGCTTCAGAGGTCCTGGTCATGATCTCTTTCTTGATCTGGATGGGGGTTACATAGATGGGTGTTTTTAATAGTCATTTGTTAATCCATAAGGTTATGTGTTACATAGATGGGTGTTTTTAATAGTCATTTGTTAATCCATAAGGTTATGTGTTATCCATTTATTTGTGTCTATTACATTTCACAATAAAAATGGTTTAATAATATGGGAGTGATTTACATTTTCTTCCAGCCTCTGGAAATCCCAATTTTCTGCTAGGAGACAGATTTTAAAAATTGATTCTCCTATGTTGGAATCTATCCTTCCATAGCAGCAGTTGGGGATACTAAGACACACCTTTTTCTTTTTTGTTTATGATTGTCAAACTGCAAAAATACACTGTTTGCAAATTCAAGAAAGGTGAACTTTGTAAAAGCTACATGGTCCATTAGTCGAGGCTCTTTCTAATAAAAAATGTGCTGGATTCTGCCTGCTCCCTGGACAGAGACACATCTGCGTCATCGCACGTGCTCTGATAGGCCATAAAACACATGGCTTCCCACTTAACGCTGACACGTTTCGTTTGGGAGATGATGATTTATTCTGTGCCTGAAATAGAACAGGAATTAATCCGTGTTCTTCTCTCTTAGCGTGTGTGAGGGGTCGGACAGCAGGGGACGCTGGTCAGAGGAGAGGCTGGCCCTGGGCCTCAGCCCTGCACTTTTCCTCAAATAGAAGCACAAAGAACCCAAGCTAGGGCAGCATTTCACCCTGACTCGTCCTTCACTCGGGTTTCCGCCTCTGCAGCCTGACCCAGAGGATCCAGTGTCCTCTCCAGTCTTCTTGCAGAGAAAGGACTGGGGCAGGGGAAGGGCACATATTCTGAAACCTTTGAAAAGGAGTCTCAGTTTTCGTACCTGCAAAAGGAATAAGATGCGAGCTACATCTGCAAAGACAGCACCTGCCTTGAGGGCTGATTGTCAGGGATTAGATACAGCACACAGCACAGAGCAAACGCTTCATAAACGCCAGCTATTCTCATTCCAGAGGGGTTGGGAAAGTTAGCGTGTGGCTCTCAATAAATGTTACCTGTTGCTATTTTTTTTCCCGGAACAGAGCATTTTGGAGAAAAGGCAGTGTGTGTTTCCATTTGCTTGCAGGGTGGGGAGGAGAGAGGGAAGGGAAGGGGGCGTTCCCAGCAGAGGCGGGCATGTGCCCTTGGGAGAAAGCCAGGTGGGCCAATGGGCGGAAGCACAGGATGTGTGGAAGCAGAGGAGCAGCAGGGGGTCAGCCTTCCGGGGGGCAGGGAGCTCAATGCCATGCAGAGGAGTCAAGACCTGGCAGCCTGCACCCGTGAAGGAGCTCACACAAGGCGCGGATGTGGCCAGGTCTGAAGATGAGGGTGAGTGCTGACTGAGGGAATAAAACATGTACTTCCAGGATCCCACGGACATGGCCCGGCTCCCTGTGAGTTTCCGGTTCATCACAGGAACCAGAAATATTCCTCTGCAGGGACCACACCCTGACAGTTTTGAAGATGCACAGTTAACTACTTCAGAGTGAGGTGTGCACAGGATCCTGGGACAGAGCAGTGCTAAGAGCACAGGTGAAACTGGGTCTCTTAAAAACGGGAAGGGGAAGCTGGGATGAAGTGAGAGAGTGGCATGGACTTATATATAAGTCCATAGATAGCTAGTGGGAAGCAGCCGCATAGCACAGGGAGATCAGCTCGGTGCTTTGTGACCACCTAGAGGGGTGGGATGGGGAGGGAGCGAGGGAGACGCAAGAGAGAGGAGATATGGGGATATATGTATATGTATAGCTGATTCACTTTGTTATAGAGCAGAAACTAACACACCATTGTAAAGCAATTATACTCCAATAAAGATGTTAAAAAACCCACAAAACTGGAAGTAGGTTGGATCAAGGGTCAGGAGTCTGGGAACCCACCTGCACTGGGTCACTTGCCAGCAGTGTGACAAGGGGCGACTCTCTTCCTCTCTGGGGCTTCACCCAACAGAGGAGGAAAATGATACCTGCTTCCTGAGGACATGCGACACAGGAGACGTGTGCGTGGATGGGCACAGTGGCTCCAGATCTTCCTCTCCCCCAGAGCCATGCCCTTTGCCACATAACCTTGCATGCCTTCCCACAGGGAGTGGGAAGCGCCTCCCCAACCCTTTAATTTCGGGTCAGTCATGTGACTTGCGTTGGTCAACAGAATGAGGTGGAGGTGAAATGGGCTAGTTTGGAGGCTAGACCCCTGTCATCGCTATGAGGAGAACATTCCCAGGCCAGCCCACTGGTCCTAGGAAGAGTAGAGACAGTTGTGTGCGTGGCCAAGTTGTGTTAGTCACGCTTAGATCAGCCAACCACCAGCTGATGCACAGACCCTGGGGATAAATCACTGTCATTTTCAGCAACAGGGTTTTGAGGTATCTTGTTGCACAGCATTACTGTGGTCATAATTACGTGATACCACACCGGACAGAAGGGGCCCTAAAGGTGAAAGCTCTGGTGTAAAGGTGTCATATCCTCACAGCCTTCACAGGTTCATCCTGCAAATGTCTCTTGAGCACCTACTGCAGGAAGGCTCTGTGCCAGGGCCACTGGGTGAACAAAGCTGACGTGGACCCTGACTTTAGAGAACGCACCCCCAGTGAGGGGGCAGACATCGCACAGGAACTCACAATATCCTATGGCAAGTGTGATGGCAGGGAGGCTGGGAGCCCTAGGGACAGACCAGGGAATCTAACCGATCTGACGGGGAGTCGGAGAAGGGCTCCCTGAAGAAGTGACATGTAAGCTGAGACAATAGGAGAACAAGCCAAACTGAGGGGATGGAGGGAACGGTATTTCAGGCCGCAGAAGAGCACGTGCAAAGGCACTGGGGCAGGAGGGACTGGGCCACCTTTGGGGAGCTGAGGGATGTCTGAGGTTGGCTGGAAGGCAGGGAGCAAGGGACATGCCTCCAAACAAGTGGTGAGTGGGCTGGGTCACGTGAGCCTTGTGGGCTACGTCAGGGGGCCTTATGGGGCAGGTTGGCTGGGTCTCAGGGACCAGACTAGGTTGGCCTTTGGGCCAAGTCAGATGGGTCTCATGGGTCAGGCCACGTGAGCACTTCATTGGCCAGGCTGGGTGGTCACCATGGCCAGGTTAAGGATGTTGGACTTTATCCTGAGAGCTATGGGTGGCATTCTGGGGTATTAAGTGGGTTCTTTCATATGGTCAATCTACAAAAGAAGGCAGCTAAGAATTCCTACATCAGAGAGGTTAAATGATATGGACCAGGAGCTGAATCAGGCCCACAACCTGGCCTGTCTGATTCCTGAGTGACTCTTCTCTCCTTTGCAGTTTTGCAACTCTTTGCAGGGAGGTGAGCTGACTGTGAAAATTACTAAAAGGAGGGAGAGGTATAATCAGGTAGCATGTGGTACCCTGCGGGCACTGGCAAGTTTTACTTCTGTACATAAAGAAAACATAAATTAATTACTCTACTAGTCTTGCTAAAATAAAACAAAAAGCCACGTTCCCGTAGTTTGCTACAGTAAAGTAGGCGTAAGCATGCCAGTCTATCTTTCTAAGACTTGTCATACTTAGTGATGATTTATCACACTTTCACCTTGATAAAGGACCATGGAATTGACTCACCCTCTGTAGCACCTACGGAAATCCTCTTTCCAGTGACAGGAGCTGTATGGTGCCTACACTTGTCAATTTCCTTCTCAAGATCTACTTCCAATAGAACACTGCCCCCAAATCATTGTTTTGGTATTTCTCCCAAACCTAGTTTCTTCTACTCTTTGGAAACTTACTGTTTCCCTCCTATGATAGGCAAAATAATGGCTCCCCAAGATGTCCATGTTCTAATCCCTGAAACCTCTGAATGTGCCACACAGTCAGAGATCTTGTGGATGTGATGAAAGGACTAAGTGAAAAGCAAGGATCCTGAGATGAGATTATCCAGGGTTATCTAGGTGGGTCCCACATAATTATAAGGGTCCTCGTAAATGAAAGAGAGAGGCAGGTGGTCAGAGTGAAAGGAGATGTAGGATGGAAGCAGAGGCAGGAAGAGTATGGCTGTGGCCTGGAGATGGAGGAAGAGGCCACAAGCCAAGCAATGCAGGCACCTCTAGAAGCTGGAGAAGGCAAGGGCATGAATTCTTCCCTGGAGCCTCCAGAAGGAACCAGCCCTGCCGATACCTTCATGTCAGCCCACTAAAACCCATTTTGGACTTCTGACCTCCAGAAACGTAAGGTAATAACTTTTAAGTTGTTTTTAAGTTTAAGTTGTGGTAGTTTGTTCTATCAGCAATAACACACCATCTTCAGGATGCCAATGTTTCAGCTGATTGATATATTCACTGATGCATTGATTCACCCATTCATTTACTCATCACTGTTGCCTGATTGCCTGTAATGTGTCATCCCCAGCTGGATTCTGCAGAACACACCGCAGCCCTCCCAGCAAGGACTCCACGCCCCCGCCTTCCTCTTGTCCACCAAATCACTTCTCCCCACCTGAAGGTTACAGCCCTGGGCCTGTAACCCAGGCCCCCAGCTGTGTGACCTTGAACAAAATACTTTAACCTTTCAGTGCTGTGCAGTGAAGAACTGACCTTGCTGAAAGAGAGGCCTGGCCTTGGTCCACGGTTCTTGGGAAGTGACTTCTAAGTTCTTGGAATGTCCTGCCTGATAAGAGGGTCTCTATTTACCTGGGAACCTTGGGCAGCTTCAGACAATCTATGACAGTGATGCGATTTAGGGTGGGGCCCTTGGGCCACGTGGCATCAGCTCCGCCTCTAGAGGGGCTGGGGCTTAAGGTCAGCCACGTTGGTGGTCAACCACATCTATGTGACTGAGCCCCAATAAGAACTGTGGACACTAAGGCTTGGGTGAGCTTCCCTGGATGGCAATGCTCAGTGTGTCATGCCACACATTGTTCCCAGGAGAAGTTAGCACTGTCCATGACTCCACCAGGACAGGATAACTGGGAGCTTTGTGTTTAGAACTTTAGACTCTGCCCATGTGCCTCTTCTCTTGGCTGACTTAAATCTGTATCCTTTTGCTGTAATAAACCATAACCGTGAGCAGAACAGTTTTCAGTATGAGTCCTTCTAGAGAACTGAAGAAACTGAGGGTGGTCTTGGGGACCTCTGGACTTGCATTTGGTATCAGAAGCAAGGGTGGTCTACTCCCAAACACTTCATGAGTGCTTATCATTATTATTCCTGTCTTCTTTGAGGACAGAGCTTCACTTTTTCTCTTATTTTCCTCAGCCCTAACTTCCCATGAGACTCTGAAGCTGAGACGGCTGACCTTGGCAGGGCTGTTATCACCCTACTCCCCCAGGAGCCCTTCAGGAGAAACAGTAGGGGGAGGACAGTCAGAAATGAACAAATAAACAAGCAGGTCTCCGGGGCGCCCTGTGATGCAACAGTGGCAAACTCAGCTCTGCGCCTGTCATTATCAGGAAGACTCTGGGCTCATTTCAGGAATCTCTCTACAAGGCACCGAGACGTGTCATTTAGTGGCATCCATCTCAGTCAAAATGAGAATTCGCTGCTTGTTTAGAGGCCAAGAGACAGTGGGAATTTAGAAAAATGCACTTTTCTCTGCAGCCTGAGAACCGTTAGGTGGTGATCAAATTTATCTCACAGCCACCGTGCCTATAATATCATGATCAGTGCCCAAAGAAAGGGGGGAATTATGCCTCTGTGTGACCAGGTCTGGGAAGGAGCCAGCCAGACTGCAAGGCAGGTTACCTCATGAGTGTATTCTGTGCAGACACACCTGCTTAGACAGTGAGTGATACTAACCAGGACCATGATAACAGATTTAAGTGTTCACTGTGGGCCTCACACTCTTCTATATGTGTTGCATGTGTGAACTTATTCAAACCTCTGAATAGCCATATGAAGACCCAGATAGTGACCATCCCCATTTTAAGAGGAGATCCCGACACTGACCATCAAAACAGACCCCAACCCCAGGCCTCCTCACCATCCTCACCCGCACCATCCCGGGCCAGGCCCCCAGCATCTCTTGCCTGGACCACTGCAATGCCTCCCCAGGCCTCCCTGCTTCCACTTTTGCCCCCTACAGTCCATCCGCCATACAGAATCCAGAGGGATCCTTGGGAACATAAGGCAAGTCATTTCCCTGCTCAAAACATGCCGGCAATTTCCCACCTCCCTCAGAAGTCAATGCAAACATCTTCGGATGGACTGCAAGGCCCTACAAGACTCTGACCTTAGCCTGTACCTGTCTCCCCTTCCCCCAGAGCTGCCACACTGGCCTCCTTGCTGCTGTGGCTGCTGGAACCCCACATGTGCTGCTGTCTCTCCAGCTCCACAAAAATAAGCACTTTATCTGTTTGGTTCACTGCTGAGGCCCCGGTGCTGAGACTGTGGGTTGCACAAAGCAGTGCTCGATAATATTCATTGAATGAATGAACCAACAGGCTCGCAAGCTTACAGCTGGTCGGCGAGGAAGCCACACTCTCCGCCAGGCCCCGGGTCCAGAGTCATGCTCACCACCCCTGGGCTCAAGGCTTCCTGATCAACACGCTCAGCGATGGGGCAGAAGGGAAGGTGTTAACCGAGCACCTGCCACGTGAGGCCCTCAGCCCTGCCCTCCTGCGCCACCATAATGGTCACCAGGCTCTCTGTCTCCATCTCGCAGATAAGGAAATGGGCTTGGAGCAGTTAAGGCTCTTGCCCAAGGTCGCCCACCCAGGAATGTTGGGCGCCCACCCGGGAATGTCCTCGCCAAGCATTCCAATCTTCCAATTGGCTTCTTTCCACCACACCAGAGGATTTCAACCTCCACCTTTTGGAAATATCAGATAAAGCAGTTTCCAATACCCAAGGCAACGATTTCCACAATTAAGGGATGTAAGATAAACCAAAGTTATCTGGTACCGGAGGGGCCTGTTGTGCAATGACGACGTGAATCATAGGAAACAGCTCTGCACTGCCTCTGGGAGAGAAGCTGGCACAAGCCTCGGGCCATTTCTTTCAGAAGGACCTGCACAGATGCACAGAACTGCTGGCCCCCCTTCACCTTGCCACTGACCCCTCCTCATGCAGGGCATTTCCAGGTGCCTGCTTCCAAGACAGAGACTCCAGCAGCCATCAGCCCTCACTCACACCTGCTGGGCTCTCCTGATGCTAGAAACAAGGGTGTCTTTACTTCCTCGGCCCAAACTTCAGTGGGCTGGCAACGGTAAGCCAAGTGTACAATATCCTAAGGACGTTGCTGGGGCATAAGGCTGTGGTCACATCAGCATCATCAAATCTTTACTGAAAATGATGTATTCACTGCCACCCACTGAGACTGGCCCGGCACTTCCACATGTATTTCCTCCCTGTAGCAGTGCTCAGTGTTTTATCCTTGCTTTGTGGAGGACGAAAGTGGCATTTAGTCGACCAAGACTTTAGATTCTAACTGCAGCTCAAAAGAGGAAGTGTCAGCCTGCTGGACACACTGTCCCCTGCTGGACAAGAGCTCAGGTGGGCGCGTCATGAATGGCACCTGCCCGTGAGTCTTAAGTCCATTGGACTCTCACCCCATCCCCCCAAGGCAGCGGTCCTCAGATGCTGCTATGCATCAGAGGAAATTGAGGTACAAGTTAGATAACCTGCTGCCGACCACACAGCTGGTCAATGGCTGGGCTGGGACTGGACCCCAGGCCATCTGAGTCCAGAGCCTGTCCTCACTGCGGTATTCACAGCCCACGCTCAGCAGCATGGGTCACGGCGAGGACATCAGCACTGAGGTTAGAGAGACTTACTTTAGATCCCATCTCTCTGCTTGTTGGCTGTAGGACTTGAGCAGGATGGTTGGGCCAGCACAGAGAGATTATGTAACCAATTCAAGGTCACACAGCATGTTAGTACCCAGAAGGGGACTGGAATTCAGTGTGCTCACTCCCAGCCCAGGGATTTGAGTCTTGACTCCCCCCAGGCATGGTGGTGTTCCTTTCCTGCCTGGGAGCCTGGGGCTTTGACAAGTTGAATCCCACCCTGCACTTTTCTCAAGAAAATCCTTCCTGGCTCCTTATCTGTGAAGGAAGGAAAATGCAGTTTCTGCCTCACAGGATTCTCATGAGGATAAAATGATCAAATACTCAGAAAGCACTTACAACAGTGGCTGGCTCTGAACAAGACTGGCTCCGGTATCAGTTTCCTGGGTAGCCAAGACTAGAGAAGTCTATTCTCTCACAGCTATAGAGGCCAGAAATCAGAAATCAAGGTGTCAGCTACCTCTGGAGGCTCTGGGGGGATACTTCCTGCCCCTTCCGGCTTCTGGAGGCCCCAGGTGTTCCTTGGCTTGTGGCCACATCACTCCAGTCTCTGCCTGTCTTCACACGGCCACCTACCTGTGTGTCTGTCTCCACAATGACTTTCTCATAAGGACACCAGTCATTAGATTTAGGGCCCACGCTAATCCAGAATGATCTCTTCTTAACTAATCACATCTGCAAAGCCCCCCTATTTCCACATAAGTTCACATTCTGAGGTTCCTGGTGGACATGAAATTTGAGATACACTATTACGGACTGAATTATGTCCCTCCAAAATTCATATGCTAAAGCCCTAACCCCCAATGTGACTATATCTGGAGATAGGGCCTTTAAGGAGATAATGAAGCTTAAGAAAGGTCACAGGGTGAGGTCCTAACCTGATAGGACTGGTGTCCTTGTAAGAGGAAGAGACACCTAAGCTCTCTCTCTGCCATGCGAGGACACAGTGAGAAGGCAGCCATCTCCAAGCCAGGAAGAGAGGCCTCACTAGAACCCAACCTAGATGATACCTTGATCTTGGACTTCCAGCCTCCAGAGCAGTGAGAAAATAAATGTCTGTGTTTAAGGCACAGGCTGGGGTACTTTGATATGGCAGCCTCTGAAAACTCACAGACACCACTGAACCCTGCACAGTCGCCATCATGATGAGGGGCTGCACTCCCTGTCCTTCCTTATGTCCTGTCTGGGCTGCCCCCTGACTCCTGGTCTACTTGGAGCTCACCTCCTGATTCAAAGCCCATCTCAGGCATCACCTCCAGTGGATGGCCGTCCTTGACCTCACCTTCACCCCTACGTCTCTCAACCCTCCTCTTTGCACCCGTCAGCAGGGATGTTGTAAGGGCAGCCAATTTGGACTGGGCATGTCCCAGGTGCAAGCTGCTATCCAAGGGCCTCGAGGGCATTTGGTGTTCACACCACCACCATGAAGATGGGCATCACTGGCCCCATTTCACAGATGGGCAAACTGAGAACTAGAGACGCCAAGTAATGTTCTGGAGGCCACACAGCGAGGAGGGAGGAGAGCCAGGACGCAGACGCAAGCACTCTGGGTCCAGGTGAGCCTTCTCCAGGGTGCTCCCCACCACGGTGGCACTTGTGACCTTCCTTCTTGACCGGGGCCACATTCCACCTTCCCAGCAGCTCTGTGTCCTGCCCGGGGCAAGGAGCTCTGCCTGTCTTGGTCACTGCCACATCCCGGGAGGCCCTCTGGCTTTGGAGGGCTCAGGTGCTCTCTTCCTGTTATCTCAAAGCCAGCCATCATTCCAGAGCTGCACGAAGTTGCCCAGGGAGACAGAGGTGGCACCAGCACTGGAATTCAGGTCTCCGTTTCAAGCCCAACCCTCCTTCCTCATCACCGCTCTACACTCATGACGCCCACAAATGCTGGCCTATTTGCATCCTGGGTGAGCTGACTTCCAAAGACCTTTGCCTCTAGGGACATTTGGAGGTGAGGGTCCCGAGCACCTCAGAAATGGAAGGGGCCTCAGATGTGACCTGGGCCAACCTCCCTCCCTGGTTTCTGCCAAAGAGGGTCTCGGGGTCCCCAGCCCAGGAGGACGTGAGGTTCTCACACATGCCCAGATCCTGAGGTTTTCCTGCCAGTCCCACTTGGAAACCACATACCTGGCAGAGCGCGGCCACGGCCTTGGTGGCTCTGACATTCTCCTCTTCCTCCAGGTCACTCCGACTCAGCCTTTGCCTCTCCAGGACCTCGTGAAAACCCTGTGAGTAAAACAGGAGCTGAATCTGGAAGGAAAATGCTGATGTTCTTCCCAGAAAAACCTCAATGGACCCCGCCTCTCAGGTTGGAAGGATGTTCACCCCGACTTATACACAAGGAAACTGAGGCACAGGGATGGATGTGACCTACATGGCTTGTGAGTTGTGGCTGAGGCCGGGACCGGTGAATCCGACCTCCAGGAAAACCACAGACTGTGATTCTGTCTGTGTACCCAGCAGGAGAAGGTGCGACCAGCACCCCTGTCACCCTTCTCTCCTGGCCACCCAGACATCATTTTCTGATTTCAGTTGCTGGGGACCACCATCCAGGCCCTGGGAGGCCCACCCAGTGGAGCCCGAGGCCAAGCAGGGCCACTGGAGGTCAATGTGGTCAGTGGCCGGCCAGACTCCGCTCTGACCAATGCACCTCAAGGAGCCCAGCAGAGTGACAGGGAGGCGTGCGCCAGGTGCCCCAGACACGGTCAGAAGGCACCGCAAGGTGAAACCACAGAGGGTGGACTCCTCTTAGGGGGCAGCTGTAGGGGAAGAGGCCCCATGGGGGAAATGAGTAAGCTCAGTCTTGAAGAACAAGGCGGGATCCCTGGAAGGAAGGTGGGGGGCCAACACAGTCCCAGCTCAAGGAGCTACAGCAACAGAGACCAGGCAGTTAGAACCCTCTGGCCTTGGTGGGGGCAGAGTGGGAGGGGAGCTGAGAGGGAGGGGCTGCACATGGTGCCAAAGTCTGTGCTTATCCATCAGTTCCTTGTTCATTCAATCCCTTCTTTGTTGTTCGTTCATTCAATAATTTGTTCTTTTGTATCCATCCATCCATTCGTTCACGTGTTCATTCATTCTTTCCTTCATTCGTTTGACTTTTCTTTCATTTGTCGGTTCTTCATTCATTTCTTTGTTCATTCAGTTACGTGTTCCTTTGTTCTCCCATCCATCATTCATCGATTCATTTGTTCATTCAGTTATTCCCTCATTCCTTCATGCATGCATGTGTGCATGCGCTCAACCCTTCCCTCCTTGGTCCCATGTTTCCTGAGCACCAGGTTTCCTGAGCACCAGGTCCTGGCTGTGCTGAAGTCCTGGGTTGCAGAGCTGACGCTGTCACCGTCTCCACACTCAGGACTTGCACTGAGCAATGTATGTCAGAGAGGAGGGCCTAGAAATCTCAGAGTAACAAACTGCTGTATAATTGTATCTTTTCACTCTCACTTCAAACGGATCTTCTTAAAGACAGAAACAGCCCCCCACCCCACGGTATGACAAACCCCAGAAACCCCAGGCGTGGGCCCTGGGAGGAGGCTCTGTGGGTGGGGAAAGGCACTGGACCAGGGAACCAGGGACGTGAAGACCTCTCCTCTGTTCTGGCCGCTGGCTTCTCACTCGGGTGTAGCTGCCGCCACCATGCCGCCCCCCAAGGAGGGCATGTGTCTGGGCTCTGGCCTGAGCCTGGACCCAGCTACGGTCCTGCCATCCCCTCGGCAGAGCTGAGACAAGCAAATGCTAGCAAAGAGAGAAGGACCCAGAGAAACAGTCAGGCCATGGCTGCCCCTTACTGGTCTGGCTGAGTCTTAACAACCCGGCAAGGTGGGTGCTATGATTCCCATTGCACCGATGAGGAAGCCAGAGGGTTAGCAAGGTCACTCAGACACAGTGGCAGAGTCAGCATCAAACCCAGGTCCTGCTGCCTTAGCACCCAAATGCTTACCAACCCTGGGGGACGGCCACTGACAAGCAGCCCTGCCTATCCCCACCCCCCCTCCACCCACAGGGAAACACTGAGGCAGAGTCCTGCTCTCTCTCTGCGAACTGCAAGCCCTGGTCCTTCCAGCCTGTGCTGGCGCCGGCTCACTTGCTATCCCTCAAGCAGGGTGACACCTTGCTTCCTGCCCTCCAGCCGGTCTCCTTGTCTTTTTTCCAGTCAAGACCACGAGCGTTGGCTACCTTGGCCACCTCGCTGGTCCTGCCTGCTCAGCCCCCCATGCAGGGTCCTCCCCTGACTTGCCACCTGACCCAGCGAGGGGGCCCATCCCTGTGTGACAGCCCGCCTTACATGCAGGACACGCCTGTCCCCTCTGGGGACATCGCACACCGGTCTGCATCGCAGGTTGGGCCCTTGCCCTGCGCCATCTGTGCGAAGCCCTCTCCACGGTCCCTCCCACCGTCTTTGCATCGTCCCAGTGAGGGTGGTGCTGCTCGAGCCACCGGCTTACAGACCAGGAAGCTAGGGATGCAGAGTCCAAGGCAGCTGGCTAAGGTCACTGGGCTGACAGGTGGGAGGCGAGGAGAGACCTCCCGTCTGGCAGATGCCAAGGCCTCTGGCTACCCAAGCGCAGTAGCAGGGGGCCGAGTCCCCTCCTGCCACCCTGATCAACCCGCGTGGCTCCCTGGGACGGCTGTGCCCACAGACGTGGGAGCAAGTCAGGAGCAGGTCACCTGGAGGAACTCCTCGGGGTCGGCGGTCTGCGGTGCCGTGGCCAGGAAGCTCCTCTGTTCCTTTTGCTGGGCCAGCGTGAGCCTTGCCATCCCCTCTGCCTGGTGAACCAGTGAGGCTTTGACCAGGTCTCTGCCTCGCTGGACAAACTCTGAAATTGAAATAAAACAAGGTTGCTCCCCCGGCGAAACCTCCACTGGCTGCTTCTGCCAGCACGTGGAGGGTCAGAAACTCTGGGGCAAGTCCCCTTTTTATTCTGGTTTTATCATTCAGGGCCCTCCCCCTGGGGTCCAGGACTCAGAGCAACATAAGAGGTTTCATGTAATTGCTGTGCAGGGCGGCCCGCCAACCTGACCAAGAAGTAAACAAAGGGGTATTTTCCCGGAGAAAAGAGTGTGAGGGAGGGGTAGGCGGCAGAGGGAGGGACAGGTGACACAGGGTACAGAGAGCCTGAGTCTTCAGGAAGATAGTGACACGTCAGACTGGAGTCAAGATTCAAAAACTGCCAGGGTGAGTTATTAGATCAGCAGAAGAGAAGCAGGGTGAACCCAAGGGCAAGACGCCCTGTGGCAGGGGAAGGTGAACTTGGGGAGAGAGGGGCAGGGCCTAAAACCACCCTTCAGCCCACCTGCGTCATTCGGCCCCAGCAGTGTGCCAAGTACACGGCCAGGAACTGGGGTCTACCAGCGAGCAGGACCCAGCCCAGCTCTCAAGATGTTCATGGAATGCAGGAGGAGAAGAAA
>NW_020172818.1:12443029-12486722 GCF_003031525.2 Neophocaena asiaeorientalis asiaeorientalis | reverse complement strand
ACGTGCAGCGTGGGACCCCAGAGAAGGCTCCAGGGAGTAGAGCCAAGGACGAGGTTGGTCAGATTCTGTCCACTTGGGTTTTGGAGGAGATGCTGAGCAAAGAAGCTGTTGAAGTGAGGGCCTGGCGACGAGGAGTCTGCAGTCCTTGGAAACGTTGGTTTCAGCACCTCACACCATCCCCACCACCACACACACACGTCATACCTCCTTCTGCACTTGCCCTAATGCAGGCACACTTCCTTAGGTTTGACCTGAGAGTCTGTTTAGCCTCTAGCACCAAAGAAAAGAGTGTGGCCAGGTGGCCAGGAGAGACCGGAGTCCTCCCTCTGCCTAGGGTCCTCCCTCCACCCCTGACTGTCTCCTTGTCTCCCCCATCTTGTCCAAGTTCAACAGAGCCCCACCTAGGGGGCTGCTTCACCATCCCATCCCAGCCACTCGCTTCCCACTGATAAAGCCCAGACCACTGTGTGTGGTGACCCCCAAGGCCAGATGCATTCAGATTCTACATGGTCCAAAGTTCTAGCCAACAGAAAGTTTTCCATGTGGTCACCTCCTGCAGGTGAAACACCTGGGTTTCCTCTTGAGGGTCCCACCAGCGGTGTGACCTGGACTAATTCCCAGATGCTCTTGATGTCTTGAGCCCTGATCTACCCATCTCCCAGGGTCGGCCCGGGAGCAGTAGCACGTGTGGGAAACAGCCACGCTGGGTTCCCTCTCCTGCCCCATGTGACTGACCCCTGTTCACGCTCACCCACCTGCAGCTGAGCCAGGCCCCGTGCCACATGCAGGGCTTCTGGGCGTTCCCGCCTCCCTCGCCCTCTGCATGTTCCGGGTGCTTCTCTGGCAGCCTGAATCACTGATGGCGATGTGCAACAGGCAATCCCGGAGGCTGTATGACCTGTATGACCCTAGGAGGTGACCTGGGAGGGCAGCCTGTGCTAGCCTCACGGGAGCTGCTCCCGACGCCTACGAGTGCCGCCACCAACCCTGGCCCACACGGCCTGCAGCACACACGGGGTGCCGGGCGCCCGGGCCTGGCCCACTCGCTCACCCCTGCCGAAGCGCTCCGCCTCCTCCCAGAAGGCCTTGTGCTGCTGGGTCAGCAACTCCTCCCTCTGCCGCCCCGACAGCTTCCCCTCGACGGTCAGCAGCTCCAGGCTGTGGGAGATGGCGGCCAGGTGGCATCTGGTCTCCTCCCGGATCTGCAGCTTCAGGAACTCAATTGTTTTGGCCACGTGTGCCCGCCCCATTGTCCTCTCCAGGGTGTCCTAAGAAGAGAAACACAGGCGACAAGGGGCTGGAACGCCCTGGGTCAGTACTTGGCCACGAGGGTCTGTAAACAGTCACGGGCTTGGTCCTGGGGCCCCACCTCCCTATGAGCAGAGCACAGGCCAAACCGCTCTCACGAGCTTCTTGTGTGTGTGCCTCAGATGGGGACAAAATGGTCCCACATGGGGACATGGTGAGGCTGACGCCACATAACACAAAGAAAGGGCTGGGTACTCGGTGAGTCGGCCACGCTTCTGGGGAGGGATTAATAAATGCACACGACCAAAGAGGGAAGTCCCCCTTTCCCATTGTCATCCCTCCCCAGTCCACGGGGCCTCGGGCCTCCACAGCCCAGGAGGAGAGACATTAGAGAAACAATAAAGGTCGCGGGACTTTTGGCTTTCGAGCCTCCGGGAACCTGAGTGCTGGGGATTAAAGAGATTTGCCGGGTAAGCCTGACCTGGAGGGGCCCCAGCCGTCAGACTTTAGAAGAGGCCTGCCTGCCCTACCACGCTGTCCTTCATTTAGGACACGGCTCTCGGACAGGACGCCTCCCCCATGGAGGACACGTCCACCAGAGGCAGGGATGGACCCTGCAGGTCTGCATCTCCTGTGCTCGCGTCTCAGAGAGCAGCCGCTCCAGGAACCTTGTAGAATGAGAGCACATGCACCACGTTAAAGCTGCACGCCCTGTGCCTCAGAAGGACACCTTTCCCACCTAGGGGTGGGCCCCCCGGACCCCCGGCATGGCGGCCTGAGTTCGCCTCCGCCCTTCTTCCCCACCACGCCGGCACCCTTGCCTCCTTCACACCCCTCTGCTCTGTCTCCTTCCAGCTGGCCCAGAGCCACGGCCAGCTCAGGCCCAGGTCACTTAGCCCAGGGCCGTCCCTGCTCTGCCAGCCTCCCACCTGCTCGCTCCGCTCCACCCCACCCCGCCCCGCACGGCTGGCAGGGGGCCTTTCTGAGGTGCAAACGTGGCTCTGCCATCCTGGGGCCCAAACCCTGCAGTCACTGCCTTCAAACCAAGTCTAAACTCCTGGGCACGGTGCACGAGGCCCTTCAGGACCAAGCCTGGCTGAGTCTCCAGCCTCGTCCCACACACCTCCTTGCTCCTGGCTGCCCAGCACACCCGGCCTTTGCACACATGGGCCTCCACCTGGAACACCCTCCCGGCCTCCTCTCACTTCCCTGCCTGGCCAGGTCCTGCTCGTCCTTACGCGCTGTGTGGCACCTTCCCTGAGCCCCTCCACCTCCACGGCCCCCTCCTCCCGTCTCTGCTTCTCCTGTACCTCTGTCTAAGCATAGGGACAGTCCCAGGCTGGACTGAGAGCCCTTGAGACAGCGGCCACACCTGCAACACCCGGTAACCAGCCCTGGGGCTCGCTGTTTGCTGAACTGCATTGGTCTGTGTTTGAGCAACGTGTGAACAGGGCAAGGACAAGGATCCCCCAGTTATGGACAAGAGCACTGAGGTTAATTCTGGAACGCCACCCAAATAGCCCAGGGACAGCGGCTCTGAACCTTCCTCTCCGCCAACTATATGAGCCCGACGGCCGTCAGCGGGCCCATGACCGCTAGAGGGCGCAAGAGGATAAGCGCTCGGTGCAGGTGTGGACGGCAAGGGATCCAGCGAGGCTCAGGGCGTGGGGGACAGCGCCCAGTGCCCAGAGCAGCCACCTCTAAGGCATCACGGTCAGGCCACCCGGCTGGAGAGTGACACCTCAGCCTCTGGATTTATATTCAAGGAAAGACGGGAGTAGAGTCGAGAGGCGAGCATGAGCAGAGGGGCATCAGATGGAAGGCGGGAGGAGTTAAGGGACTTGCGTGGGAGGCGAGGGGGCCACTTCTGGCTCTGAGAGCTGTAGCCAGTCCTCAGACGTGCCCGGGCTCAAACTTGGCTCCAGACCTGCATGACCTTGGGCACAGTGTCCTCACCTACGCCTGACTTACAGAGTGGATGTGAGCATTAAATAAGTTAAAATAGGTAAAGCACGTAAAATAGCAACCAGAAGACAGTAGGTGCTCATGAATGCAAGCTGTCGTCATAATTATGTACAGCAGGTCCCCACATCCCTCCTACCATCCTCTTTCTCTCGAGCATCCCTAGAAGCTGATTCTGATGACCTCTGGGGCCCTTTCCAGGGCTCTTCCAGTTCTGATATTCAGCAACTCCATGCGACACATTCCGACTGCCCAGGCCAGAGTTCTCAGATGTCTCCAGCCTGATAATTTGAATTCTTCTGGAGTTTATCAACAACATACTCTGACGTACAGGCAGAGCCAACCCGTCCCTCTCTGTACAAACGCAGACTGCAGCTCTTTCCACACATCATTACGATGACGTGTTTACGTCTATTTTGTTTGCTGATGCTTGGTCTGCCATTGTCTAATCCGTATCACATACTGAGCGCTTCCCCAGGGCCAGGCTCCGTTCTAAAGGTCTTACATGTCGTCCACTTTCTAACACTCTCAGAGCTGATGCTATTCAGGCTCCCATTTTACAGATGATGAAACTGAGTCACAGAGGTTAAGTAACCTGTTCAACGTCATACAGCTAATAAAAGGCAACTGTGGGATGAGCTCAGGTCTCTAGCTCCAGCCTGCAACACTGTTCCTGTAACAGGATGTGGCACACAGCAGGTGCTCATGAAATGCTGACAGAAGGCAAGGCCTACAGATAACCTGGAGAAAATTATTTCCCTTCTTCCTATGTGGAAGTGACCGGCTAACACTCGGGCCAGAGTCAGCTAAGGATACGTTTTTCTTCTACATCGATATCCTGCTGATGGAGCAATAATTAAATACAAAGAATAAAAGGAAAAAGATCTTTCTCGCTGATAAGCATTCATATCGGCAGCCTCATCAAATCAAAATCCAATCCAAAGGGCCTTGGACGGCAAACCAGGAAGCCTGGGGCACAGGCTGAGCGATATCATTAGGCAACATGGCAGTCCTAGGTGAGTCGCTTAGCTGGCTCCTCTGCTCTTCGGGAATGAAATATCTGTGTGTCTATCTTTCAGCAGTGCGGAGGAGGGAAAGGAAACTTTGCTTGTATGTGACAAGCAAAAGCAAAAGCAAAGAAAGTTCTCAAACAGCTGTGTGCACCTGGGAATTTGTTAAAAATGCAGATCCTGATTCGGGAGTGGGGACGAGATTCTGCATTTCTAACCAGCTCTCAGGTGACGCCGATGCTGCCGGTCTGCGGACCACACTCTGAGAAGCAGAGCAGTTTGTACAGAAGCAGCAGGGACCGCTCCACTCAGCAGCGCCTTCTCCTCACGTCTGAGGAGCTGGGTCTCTGAGCTGAGGGCAGGGCGGCTGCTGCCGGTTTCTGAGTCAGGAGTGCCCCCGGGCAGGTGCACAGGTCTGAAATGTAATTCATGAGTTCTCAAGGTCAGAGGAAGGGGAAATGGGTGGGTAGGTGCCCTGGCCTTTGCACACAGCAGGGCTAGCCCGAAACCTCCACAACAAAACCCGACAGTGACCGAGCATTTCCCCGGGCCCTGCCTGCAGCAACTCCTGGGACCACCTTTTTTAAGTACAGTAACTGAAGCTCAGATGGGTTAAGTAACCTCTTCGAGATCACACAGCTTCAAGTGGCTAAGCTTAGATTCAAAGTCGGATTTGGATTTGTGGATTCCTCTGCGCCAGTGGTTTGCATTCCTAGCTATACATCAGAATTGTTTGGGGAGTTTTAAAAACAGCAGTGCCAGGTCCTCCACTTCAGACCAATCAGATTGGATCTCTGTGCAAGAGGCCCGTGACATGGGCATTATTTTAAGCCCCCTAGGTGGTACATGGGGCCGTCCAGGAGAGCTAACCAAAGCTCTGTCCACACCAGTGAGCATCAACTGTGACCACTCACTGTGGCCACCTGGAACCTTAAAAAAATCCAGACTGGGCTTCCCCGGTGGCGCAGTGGTTGAGAGTCCGCCTTCCGCGTACCCCAAAAAAAAAAAAAAAAAAAAATCCAGACTAAGAATCTTTGGGGTGGGGACCCATCTTGGACCCAAGCATCAGTACTATTTAAACCTCCTCAGATAACTTCAACGTGCAGCCAGGATTGAGAACCACCAGTGCCCTACGCTGTAGTGACGCGGGGCGGGCCAGTCTCTCCACTAAAGGAATGGTTAGATGGATGGACGGACAGATAAATGACTGATGGATAGATGGATGGATGGATAGATGATGGACTGATGGATGGATACACTGCTTTTCTCTGGCCTCTATATCCCTTTCTACAATCTGCAAGTGTTGAACTTAATGACCCCTACGGCGCTCCAAGCTTCCGGATTCCACGTCTCTAGTTTGAATATCACGTTCCCTCCCTGCCCCCTCCAGCGTTACCAGAGCCTGCAAATCCTGAGAATCACGCAATAGCCCTTCAGCTGCAATCATTCTTTCTGTCAGAGTCATCATGAGCTGTCGGGCTTTGGAGCTGGAACACTTAAATTGGTCCACCAGAAAGTGCTGGATGTTTTCCATCTGTTTCCAGAAAGCTTCCATCTGTGAAATGAGAATGAGATGCAAGAGGTGGGGGGAGAAAACTTATTTAAGAAAGTTTTAAAGCTGTCCAGCTCAGGCTTGGGCATTACTATTCACCCCTTATCACAAACTGAGATTAGAACAATTCTACAAGTTGGAAAAAGTTATCTTGGCAACAATCACATTCTCCAGAGGTTCCTCTTTGTAGGTGCCAGTCAGTTTGGAGGTGGCTTTTCAGCAAACACCAATGAGCTGCTGATAAGAAAGGCAAGCACCATGAATCTCTCAAACAGCTGAAAGACTGCCCGGCAGTGGGGTAGGGAGTGGGGCGGGCGCATGAAATTGGACAATGCGCTCCTGGAAGCTTCCAGATCTTTAAAGGGGATTAAACGCATCCTGGAAATAAAAGCATGAATGGCCATTTAATTATTGATTATTGTCCTAAAAGTATAAAAGAACAATATGACAGAGATGACGACGACCATAAAAACATTTTGCCTTCAAATCTTTTTCCTTTCTCCACCATCTTATCAGGAGCAGAGTAGGGGATCGCCAAGTGGTTTAGAATGTTGGGGGCTAAATTGTTGTCACTGCAGCCTTCCAGACTCTAAGAACAAAGATGCCCATAGTCATAGCAACTTTTCTTTACGGCATGCAGGTTACAAGCCAGGCTCCGTGCTTCACGCATTTTATTTCTAGATAAAATATGTATCGGAGGTAAAGGGAACAGGCTCAGGAAATTAGGTCACTCGTCAAGGGTCACAGAGGCAACAAGCAGCAGAGGCATATTTGATTCAGGTCCCTTCGAGTCCCACAGCTGTGATTTTCTCCATCTTGGTTCCACCTCTCAGATGTTGAGATGGATGTTGCTTGCTGGGCAGGGTCAGGAGAAAACCCACACCTGCACGAACCAGCACCTCTTCGTAAGTTTGCTGTCCTGTCTCAAGGGCCTCGTGGCAGCTCAGCAAACCCTTGATCTGCCCTGGCCACCTCCTCCCTCACATTCACACCCTGCTCTCGCCCCCTCTCGCCCCATCAGACGACTTCCTTTCCAACTGCTATCAGAGAATGTGGACAATCATCCATGAATTCCTGCACATCCGGAACCAGAGCTCTACATCCAAGCAGCTTTGCCTCTTCTCTTCCCATCGCAGAGAACGAGGATGCCCACGGCATCCATGACCTGACTTCCTCCTGCTTCTTCAAGGTCCATACTCAATCCTCTGCCTGAAATGCACAGACACGGACAAGATATTCCACGGCTTCGGGGAGTCCATGCACCACCAGAATCCGGGCTGAGTGCCCTCCCTTAGCCATCTCATCCCGAGAATATCCTCGCTCTCCATGTGATCCTACCTGAGCTTAGTGGGGACTCTCCATCCCCAGGCATCTCCAACTCAGGATGTCAAGCCACACTCACCATCTTCCCTCCCAACTTGTTCTCCTTCTGGGATCCTTATTTCCGTAGACCTGATCCTCTTCCCACCACCACCTCCTTAGACACCACCCTATCGGCTCTCCCACTTTTTCTTACCTCTCCATCCCTACTGCAATTGCCTTCATGAAATTCCTACTGGATTAGCCCCAAAGCCCCTAACAACCCTCCACACAGCAGCCTGGGCAGTTCTTCTAAAACACGGCCAAGCCACCCTCTGCTGCTTCAGTGACTCCCATCTCCTTGGCATGAGACGAAAACCCTCAGGGAAGACCTCTGGCTTTATCCTGCTCAGCCTGCTTCCTAGCCCTGGCTCCCTTCTCTGCCCACCCACTGGACAGCATCCATCCACACTTCTCTCCAAAAGCTTCTTGATGACCCTTTCTTCTACAAAGACCTTCAAAACCCCGGGGTAAAATGAATCGTTCTCCCCACTGTACCTCAGTCTTCTCATACTTCTATCTATCATGGCACTTGTAACCCACAAAGTCCTCATCCGTTCACCTGTCAGTCCCCCCCACCAGACAGGCCTGGGCATCTCCCTGGCAGGGCCAGGTCTAAGTTCATTTTGAATTCCCAGAGTCCAACACAACACCTGCGTGCCAAGAAAATATTTGTTTAATTTGTAATATATGAACAGCAGGTAGTAGAACCTCAAAGCAAAAAGGAGAGTTTGAGGGAAGCCATCCTCTCTAGAATTTAAAACATGCTTTTATGAGTGATGCCTGGAGTTTGAGAAGTTAGCAGCTGGCATCTGCTCTAAGCCACAGGGCGGTAATGACACATAGGGTTACAGTGATCTTTGCTTTGAATGATAAAAAGATCAATGTAAAATTTAAACAAGGAGAATTCATTAAGAGGAAAAAAAGACTCCCTCAGTAAATCTTGGCCCCTTAATTATACCTTCTCTATCACTAACTTCAGAAACTGGATCCCTGGCTCCAGAACAGAACGCAACAGGGAATTCTAGTATTAAACATGCTTCTAGGTACCATCTCTTTAATCTCGCCAAATGAACTGTCCCAGAAACCACGCTTTTTATATGGGAAAGAAAATCCATCACATACATTAGCTATTAGATGCTCAGAATATTCTCTCTCTTTCTTTTCTACATCTGCCAGGGTGATGTATTCAGAGTCACCAGCACCCAACATCTCCGTATTTGACAGTCTGACCTGAAGTCTCTTTTCTAATTCCTCCAAATCCTGGAGAGAAAAAGAAAAAGGTAAATACAGAAAAAACCGAATGTATCTTAAATTCTAGAGAAGAAATGCTTTTATTTTCACCCCATTATCATAAAATATTTCTTAACCATAATTAAATGCTTTGGGGGTTGTCCTACTGAAGGATTGATGATAAAAATCATCAAAGGGCCTCGGGGAATAATGGATTACGTATTTTCTTCTATAGTTTTTCCCTCATCCCCCCAAAATAGGCCATATTTTAAAAACAATGAAATAGTATCTTCCTATCTTTTTGAAGTCCGGGAACATGTCATGACATCTGGGGTGTGGGATGGAATGTCTCCTCCCCACTCCTCTGGTTTCCATGGGGAAGGATTACTTAGTACACCCCAGGGAGGAAGCGATATGTATTTGACTGGCAGTTCCAAAGCAGGAAGTGAGCACAGCCCCTAGCTTGCCCAACCTCTTCCTCTTTGGGATGGACCATTCAGGGGAGGCCACTGCTCTGGTGTGGCCTCAGCCCAGAGTGAGCTGGGCAGCAAAGGTCCCTCTTCTGTGTGGGGAGGCCTGAGGTGGCCCAGCTTTGCCAGCAAGCAACTTAGGTAAGCAATTTAGCTAATCCTGGGATTCAGTGTTAGGAAGCAAGCCATGATCGCTGTGCACCTAAGCTATGTCTTCCAAGCTGGCCCCTTTCAGTGATGAAGCTGACATTTCTCTGTCTCCCCAACGCTTTCTCTTAATGAACTCAGAACTTAGAAGGAAAAGGGGAACCCTATGTATGGAGTCCTTCAAACCCCAACCTGGAGTGTGGAGGGTTTGTTTTCTGTTCTGTTCTGTTTTCTGGGCTGTTCTGTTTTCTCTAGACCTATGTTCACTGACATGTAATCAACACTGGTGTGGGTCCAAATCCATTATTGATTATCCAAGCGGAAGCCATATGTGACTTCTAATTCTCACAGCGTCTCTACAAGAGAGAAATGAGGGTTCTTTTCCAGGGAAGAAATCGTATCTATGGGAAGTTGAGATATTTCGTCCGAAGTCTCCCAGGAAGTGGTGTGCTAGGCTAGGCCCCTTAGGCTCACTGACTCCAGAGCCCCACTCTTCTAACTGCACGCACTACGCTGCTTCTCTCCAAAGCAGCTGCCATTTCTGGGCACTTCTCATCTTCATCGAGAAGTTCTGAGGCTGTTGTCAATATTATAGGAAAGTATGTATTTAAAGCCCTTGGCCAGACTACATCCACTGAACAGTGGCCACTGACATAATTAAGATGCTCTGGAAGTGGTAGAGGTGGGATTGGATCCCAGGCCTGCAGATACCAAAGCTCTTACTCTTTCCATATGACATTCATTACTAGTACAATTACAAGTATCACCACCATCATCATTCTTTTTGTCATTGGAGAGTCATTTAAACTCGTTGAGCCTCAACTTCCTCAGCTATAAACAAAAAGAATGACGGTCACTCACAGGGCTGTTGTGAAGATTAAATAATGTGCGTAAAGCACTCTGTGCATTGCCTGATGAAGAGGATCACAGTAGTGGTGGTACTGAGGACGATGACAATGACGTTAACAAAAACGAAGACGTACTGCCTTCTCCCTGGGATGGAGTGATGAATCCTCCCCCTTGGAATCCAGAAGAGTGAGGAAGAAGCACTCCCTCCTCCCAATCCCCCAACTCTCATGGCTGCAGTGATAAGGATGATAATGAGGACTATCGTGACTAATGAGGTGACTGATAAGGTGATAATGATGACTAATGGTGGTGACGGAAGGAATGAGGATTAGGACAATGATATGGTAATGAAGATGAAAGTCGTGATGGCAGAAGTGAGGACGATGGTGGAGGTGGTGATGGTCACGGTAACGAAGATGAGGACGATGGTGGCAATGGGAGGAGTAAGAATGATGGCAACAATGATGGTGGCGATGATGAAATGTTGGTAGTGGCGGCGGTACTGAGGAGGATGGTGATGGTGGTGGTAATGATAACGGTGGTGATGGTCATCATAAGAATGGTTATGACAATAATAAAGATGGTGGTGGCGATGGCGATGACGATGATAGTGGTGGTGGCGACTGTGTCGGTAATAAAACAATAATAATGGCAATGATATTGATGATGATGATTGTGGTGGTGGGAATGGGAATGATGGCAGCGATCATACAATCAGGGTCTGGTTGTTACGTTGCTAGGAGCTTCATACAAATTTTCTTCTTTCTGTAACCCTGCAGGATGGGAATTATTATCCATTGCACAAAGGAACAACCTAGGATTCTGCGAGTTTGTGAAAGACAGGACCAGGATATCAATCTCCACCACTCTGACTCCAGGGTAGCCCTGACTCATTTTGCTGCACATAAAACAATATAAAGCTTGTATAAAAGACTGAAACGAGAAGAATGCAAAGTAGTAGGAAGAGTTATAACCAATAAGCAAATTATATATTTTAAAATACCCCACACTTGTACAGAAAATAGAATCAATAGTGGTTCTCTTTAAGTAGTGGGTATGACCAACATTCTCTTTTTTTCTACTTCTAATATTTTTCCACATTTTAATAATACACAGTTAGTTTTATGTTTATAGCTATACTTTTATATACCATATTGTGTTGAAAAGTATATATTGTAATAAACTATTTTTATACATAAAAAATACTTTACTATAATGTGTTTTATATATCATAATAAACTATTTTTAAGTTATTTTGAAATATAGGTTGAAGACTTACATTTTCTTGTTTTGAGAGAATCTTCTGGTATAATTCATCATCAGTCTTCTTTTTAGGAAGAAGGTCAAGGAGGCACATTTTAAAAATCTGAATAAACATCTATTGCCAAAAAGGGAAACATAACAAAGAGAAAGGTTTCAACAATGGTATTTCTCTTCCCTCCTTTTTCTCCTACCTCCTTCTTCTCCTACCTCCTTCTTTCTCTCTCCCCCAACTGCCCACACACTTTTTGCTCTAGGAAAAGACCTCAGATTACAAGTCATGACAATGGCCTGTAATGGACTGCATTTTCATGAAGCCTCTAAAGAAAAATGCTTCATTTCTTCTGCACATATCTACGAGGAGCCCACTCTGTGGGAAGCCCCCACTTTCCCCATTTCCTTGAGTCAAGAAAACAGACGAGGCGAAGGGGGGTTGCTTCTTTGTGGAAAGAATCAGAGATGGTTGTATGGAAATGGGATGTGTAAAGTCATCTACTCCAACCCCCTGTCTCAATGGATGGACATGTCCTCTAAACCCAAGAAGGGTCGTCCATAGGCAGGGACACCCTGGCAAGTCCAAGGGTGCTGTGTCCACAATTGGTTTAATCATTCACCTACTGCTGGACATCTAAGTATTTCCAGTTTGGGGCTATTACAAATAAAGCTGCTATGGACATTCACATACAGGTTTTTGACTGAACGTATGTGTTTCTGAGATGAATGTCCAAGGCTACAACTGCTGGGTCTCCTGGTAATTGTATATTTCGTTTTATGAGAAATCGCCTGTCTTCCAGAGTGGCATTTTATATTCCCACCAGCAATGTATGAGTGATCCAGTTTCATTACAACCCCACAAGCATTCGGTGGCGTTGTTATTTTTATTTTTGTCATTCTGATAGGTGTGTAGTCATATCTCATGTGGTTTTAATTTGCATTTCCCTAATGGCTTAATGATGTTGAACATCTTTTCATGTGCTTTTGTGTGTGTTTCCTTGCCAGCCATATATTCTTTTCGGTGAAATAATCTGTTCATGTCTTTTGCCCATTTTCTAATCGGATTGTTTACTTATTTTTCTTTTTCTATTATTATTATCTTTTAACATCTTTATTGGAGTATAATTGCTTTACAATGGTGTGTTAGTTTCTGCTTTATAACAAAGTGAATCAGCTACACATATACATATATCCCCATATCTCCTCCCTCTTCAGTCTCCCTCCCACCCTCCCTATCCCATCCCTCTAGGTGGTCACAAAGCACGGAGCTGATCTCCCTGTGCTATGCGGCTGCTTTCCACTAGCTATCTATTTTACATTTGGTAGTATATATAAGTCCGTAGCACTCTCTCATTTCATCCCAGCTTACCCTTCTCCCTCCCTGTGTCCTCAAGTCCATCCTCTACGTCTGCATCTTTATTCCTGTCCTGCCCCTAGGTTCTTCAGAACAGTTTTTTTTTTTCTTTTAGATTCCATATATATGTGTTGGCACATGGTATTTGTTTTTCTCTTTCTGACTTAACTTCACTCTGTATGACAGACTCTAGGATTGAGGTTTGAGAGTTCCTCATATATTCTAGGTACTAGTCCTTTCTTAGAATGTGGCTTGCAAAATATTGCCTCAGTCTTTTCATCTTCTTAACACGATTTTTTGCAGAGCAGAAGTTTTTTATTTTGATGAGTTTCAATTTGTTTTCCGTTTTATGGGTCACACTTTTGGTGTTAAAGTAAGAACTCTTTCCTTAGATCCCAAAGATTTTCCCCTTTGTTTTTTTTTCTAAAAGATTCATAGTTTTGTATTCTACATTTAAGTACATGATCCATTTTGAGTTAATTTTTGTATGAGCTATGAGGTTTAGCTTGAGGTTCATTTTGTTTTGCTTATGGATGTCCAACTGCATGATTTAATGAAAAGCTTATCACTCCTCCACTGAACTCCATTTGCACCTCTGTCAAAGGTCAGTTAGACATATTTGTGTAGTAAGGCGCTTTTTTTTTTTTTTGAAGAATAATTGACATAACCAGCTTTGTTCTTTCTCAAGACTGCTTTGGCTATTTGGGGTCTTGTGGGTTCATACAAATTTTAGGATTGTTTGTTCTATTTGAAACATGCCATTTAGATTTTGATAGGGATTGCATTGAATCTGTAGATTACTTTGGGTAATACAGACATTTTAACAATACTAATTCTTTCAACCCATGAACATGGAATATCTTTCCATTTATTTGTGGCTTCTTTGATTTCTTTCATCAATGTCAAGTTTTCAGTGTACAAGTTCTTCACCTCCTCAGCTAAATTTATTCCTAGGTCTTTTATTCTTTTTGATTGAATTGTAAATGGGATTGTTTTCCCAATTTCTCTTTCTGATAGTTTGTTTTTAGTGTATAGAAACACAACAGATTTTTGTACATTGTACCCTGTAACTTGACTGAATTTATCAGTTCTAAAAGGTTTTGTCCAGTCTTTTCTACGTATAAAATCATGTCTTCTGAAAATACTGACAGCTTTACTTCTTCCTTTCCATTTTGGATGCCTTTTATTTCTTTTCCTTGCCTAACTGCTCTGGATAGTAATTCCAATATTATGTTGAATAAAAGTGGTGAGAGTGGGCATCCTTGTATTGTTCTTGATCTTAGAGGAAAAGCTTTCAGCTTTTCACTGTTGAGTATGATGTTAGTTGCAGGTTTGTCATATAGGGACTTTTATTATGTTGAGGTACATTCTCTCTATACCTACTTTGTTGAGTTTTTATCACAAATGCATGTTGAATTTTGTTAAATGCTTTTTCTGTTTTGAGATGGTATGATTTCTATCCTTCATTTTGTTAATGTGGTATATCATGTTGACTGATTTGTGCATGTTGACCATTCTTGCATTCCTGGAATAAATCCCACTTAATTATGATATATGATCATTTTAATCTGTTGCTGAATTTGGTTTGCTAATATTTTGTTGAGGATTTTTGCATCTATGTTTATCTGAGATATTCACCTGTAATTTTCTTCTTTTCTTTTCTGGCATCCTTGTCTGGTTTTGGTATCAGGAAAACGCTGGCCTAGTGAAATGAGTTTGGAAGCATTCCCTACTCTTCAATTTTTTGTAAGAGTTTGAGAAGGATAGGTATTAAATCTTCTTTAAGTGTTGGTAGAATTTACCAGTGAAGCCATCTGGTCCTGTACTTTTGTCTGTC
This sequence comes from Neophocaena asiaeorientalis asiaeorientalis, assembly GCF_003031525.2. Lineage (NCBI taxonomy): Eukaryota > Metazoa > Chordata > Mammalia > Artiodactyla > Phocoenidae > Neophocaena > Neophocaena asiaeorientalis. Next base: position 12,472,447 of record NW_020172818.1, on the reverse strand, counting down.
GGGAAGTTTTGCATACTGATTCAATCCTCTTACTAGTAATCAGTTTATTCAGATTTTCTCTTTTCATGATTCCATCTTGGAAGAGTCCATGTTTCTAGGAATTTATCCATTTCTTCTTGGTTGTCCAATCGTTGGCACATAATTGTTCATAGTAGTCTCTTATGATCCTTTGTATTTCTGTGGTATCAGTTGTAACTGCTCTTTCATTTCAGATTTTATTTATTTGAGCCCATTCTCTTCTTTTCTTGGTGAAGCTAGTTAAAAGTTTGTCAGTTCTGTTTATCTTTTCAAAGAACCAGCCATTGTTTCATTGACCTTTTCTATGCTTTTTTCAAAGTCTATTTCATTTATTTCTGCTCTGATCTTTATTTTCCTTTCTTCTGCTAACTTTGGGCTTGGTTTTTTCTTCTTTTTCTAGTTCCTTAGGTGTAAAATTGGATTGTTTTTCTGAGATTTTTCTTGGTTTTTTTGAGGTAGGCCTGTATGGCTATGAACTTCCCTCTAGAAACTGCTTTTGCTGCATCCCATAGATTTTGGTAAATTATATTTCCACTTTTATTTGTCTCAAGGCATTTTGTGATTTCTCCTTTGATTTATTCATTGACCCATTGGCTGTTCAGTAGCACATTGTTTAATATTCACATATTTGTGATTTTTCCAGTTTTCTTCCTGTACAGGTATCCCTCATTTTATTGAACTGTGCTTTATTGCACTTTGCAGATATTTCATTTTTTATAAATTGAAGGTTTGTAGCAAGCATGTGTTGAGCAAGTCTATCGGCATCATTTTTCCAACAGCATTTTCTCACTTTGTGTTTCTGTGTAACATTTTGGTAATTCTTGTGATATTTCAAACCCTTCACCAGCAAAAGGATTACAGTTTGCTGTAGGCTCAGATATTGGTCAGCATTTTTAAACAACAAAGTATTTTTAAATTATGGTATGTACATTGTTCTCATAGACATAATGCCATTGCACACTTAAGAGACTACAGTATAGGGTAAACATAACTTTCATATGCACTGGGAAACCAAAAATTCATGTGACTCACTTTATTGTGATATTTGCTTTATTGCAGTGATCTGGAACTGAACCCACAATATCTCCAATGTATGCCTGTAACTGATGTCTAGTTTCATACCACTGTGGTTGGAAAAGATGCTTGATGTGATTTTGATCTTAAATTTATTGGGACTTGTTTTGTGACTTAACATTTCATACCATTGTGGTTGGAAAAGATGCTTGATGTGATTTTGATCTTAAATTTATTGGGACTTGTTTTGTGACTTAACGTATCATCTATTCTGGAGAATGTTCCATGTGCACTTGAGAAGAGTGTGAATTCTGCTGCTTTTGGATGAAATATTCTGTTTATATATATTAAGACTATGTGGTCTAAGGCGTACTGTAAGGTTGATGTTTCCTCACTGAATTTCTGTCTGGATGATCAATGCATTGATGTGAATGGGATATTAAAGCCCCCTGCTATAATTGTATTGTTGTCAGTTTCTCCCTTTAGATCTGTTAATATTTGCTTTAGATGTTTAGTTGCCCCTATATTGGACGCATAAATATTTACAAATGTTATATCCTCTTGTTGCACTGACCCCTTTATCATTATATAATCCCCCTCTTTTTCTTTTATTACAATCTTTATTTTAAAGACTACTTTTTTCTCATGTAAGTATAGCTATACCAGCTTTCTTTTGCTTTCCATTTGCATGGAACATCTTTTTCCATGTCTTCACCTTCAGTCCATGTGTGTACTTGTGTACATATATCTTTAATGAGTCTCTTGTAGGCAGTATATAGCTGGGCCTTGTTTTTTTAATCCATTCAGTCACTCTATGTCTTTTGATTAAAGAATTTAGTACTTTTACATTTAAAGTAATTATTGATAGGTATGTACTTATTGCCATTTTGTTACTTGTTTTCTGGCTGTTTTGTTGTTACTTTCTGTTCCTTTCTTTTACTCTTGCTCTCTTCCCTTGTGGTTTGACGACTTTCTTTAGTGTTTTGCTTAGATTCTTTTCTTACTATCTTTTGTGTATCTAATATAGGTTTTTGTTTTGTGGGTACCATGATGCTCATATAATATTTATATATTTAACAGTATATTTTAAGTTGATAGCAAATTAAGTTTGAGTGCAATCTAAAACTCTACATTTCCCACCCACCCTCTGCTCCTGGCACACACATATTATGCTTCTTGATGTCACATTTTACATCTTTTTATTTTGTGTTTCTGTGATTATTATAGTTATATTTTTACTACTTTTGTCTTTCAATCTTCATACCAACTCTATAAGTGATTAATTAACTACCTTTACTATATAATTACCTTTACTAGTAAGATTTTTACTTTTGTATGCTTTCTTGTTACTAATTAATGCTCTTTCTTCTCAGGTTAAAGAAGTCCCTTTAACAATTCTTGTAAGGTTGCTTTAGTGGTGATGATCTCCTTTAGCTTTGGCTTGTCTGGAAAACCCTTTATCTCTCCAATTCTAAACAATAACCTTGCTGGGTAGAGTATTCTTGATTGGAAGTTTTTGCCTCTCAGCATTTTAAATATATCATGGCACTCCTTCTGGCCTGCAAAGTTTCTGCTGAAAAATCTGCTTATTGTCTTTTGGGGGTTCCCTTGTAGTTAACAAGTTGTTTTTTAATCTTGTTGCTCTAAGATTCTCTCTTTAACTTTTGACTTTTAAATCTTAATGTATCTTGGTGTGGATCTTTTTGGGGAACTCTCTGGGCTTTCTGGATCTGGATGTCTGTTTCCTTCCCCTGGTTAGGAAAGTTTCAGCCATTATTTCTTTAAATATGTTTCCTGCCCCTCTCTCTCTTCTCCTTCTGGGACCCCTGGCATTGCGAACGTTATTTCATGTGATATTGTCCCATAGGTCCCTTAAGCTATCCTTTTAAAAATTCTGTTTTCCTTTTGCTGTTCTGCTTGGGTGCCCTGTCTTCTAGACCACTGATTTTTTTCTTCTGCTTCACCTAGTCTACTGTTAAACCCCCTAGTGTATTTTTCAGTTCAGTTATTGTATACTTTGGCTCTGTGACTTCTGTTTGGTACTTATATTTTCTATCTCTTTGCTGAAGTTCTCACTCTGTTCATCCATTCTTCTCCCGAGTTTGATGAGCATTCTATGACCATTTGAACTCTTTAATCAGGTAAATTACTTATCTCCTTTTCATTAAGGCTTTTTTCCTGACATTTTATCTTGTTCTTTTGTTTGAACATATTGCTCTGTTTCCTCATTTTGATTGACTGTGTTTGTTTCTATGTATTAGGCAAAACAGCTACCTCTCCCAGTCTTGAAGAAGTGGCCTTGTAAAAGATGAACTTTATCTTTCAACCTTGCCCTAGCTCATGGTTGTCTCTCAAACCTTTGTGATTATCTAAGCAGCCTAATTTATTCTTTTTCATTCTTTTCTTTTTTAAAAAATTTATTTATTTATTTATTTTTGGCTGTGTTGGGTCTTCGTTGCTGCACACGGGCTTTCTCTAGTTGCAGTGAGCAGGGGCTACTCTTCGTTGCGGTGAGTGGGCTTCTCATTGTGGTGGCTTCTCTTGTTGTGGAGCATGGGCTCTAGGCATGTGGGCTTCAGTAGTTGTGGCTCACGGGCTTAGTTGCTCCACAGCAGCCTAATTTATTCTTGATGGGTCCCACTTGTTGAGGGTATGCCAAGAGTGTTAGTCATGAAGGAGCTGTTCACCAGTTTTTAGGTCTTTTTCAGAGGGATCTATTTCATACGTAACTATAGATTCAGTGTGTCCATGGGAGGAGGTGAGAACAGGATCTTCCTACACAGTCATCTTGGACTGCCCCCGTGGTAAGACATTTTTAAATGCACGGGTGAGCAAATGCTTTTCTCCAAATGTCCACAAAGTAAATATTTTGGGGTTTGCAGGCCATACTATCTCTTTTGCAACTACTGAACTCTGCTGTTACAGCATGAAGGCAGCCACAGGTGATGTGTAAAAGAATAGGTATGGCCAGATTGGCCCAAGGGCCATAGTTTATGATCCTTGTTTTAAGGTTTGTTAAACACTCTTCTGTGCCAGGCTAATATATATATTATCTCAAATGATCATCACAGCGGGAGATTGGTACAATATTCCCCATTTTACAGATGAGGAACTCTCAGTTGAGAAATCTGGACAACTGGCCTCATGTCACAAGGGACATCCATGAGGGACAGACCCAGAACTCTTCACCAACCTTCATTATGCTTGCCAATGCTAATAAGCTCTAAAAAGACAAAAATTGTCTTGACTTTCCATCCACTGAAGTCTGAGGCTATGTACAGTAACATTCTTTTCTCAAGATGTTAATCTCAAATCTATTTTCTTTTTGACCACAAACTGAATCAGTAACATTTACATTCTTTTGAATTGTAAAAACTTTTTAATTTGGAATAATTATGGACTTAGAGGAAGATGAAAAACAGTACAGAGTTCTGTGCGCTTTGTCCCCAGGGGTGACATCTTACATCACTGTGGTACAATATCAAACCTGAAAATGGACATAGGTCCAATACAGTTAACTACAGACCTTACTCAGTTTTCACCCATTTTTACATGCACTCATTTGTGCGTATATGTGTGCATGTGGATCTATGCAATTTTCCCCCATGTATTGCCACAATCAAGATAGAGAATTTTCCAGCACCAGGAGAAATCCGCTAGTCCTAGTGCTCCTCTGATATTAGCCACCCCCCTCCCACATCCCCTGATCTATTTTCTTTTCCGCCATTCTGCTTTTAAAGGTTACAACTCCACTTCCTAGACAAGCCCAGCACCAGTGTCTTCCTCCTCAAGGGCCACTAGAGAGCTCTAAGCTTCTTGGCTGCATGGCGGTCACATCTGGTCTGAGTCACTTCTGAATCCTGACCTGTGATAGTGGATCTCTACCAGAGAAATGAAATTTGAAGTCTTTGTGTAACATGGTTCCCTCCTGTTCCCCATGTTTCTCTAGGTCTTACACACAATGAAGACATGCCCTGCAGTGAATGGAAGGCCATGCTTAGAAAGCAGCTCTCCCAGGGTGGCGACGGTGTCAACCAGACACATTTCCATTGAGCACCTACTATGTGTAGGGCACTGTTCTGGGCTCCGAGGATACACAGACCTTGGACTCAGACAAACCTCATTTGGGTTCTGACTCTGCAGTTTACCAGCTGTGTGATCGTGGGCAACTGACTAGACCTCTCTGAGACTCAGGTTCCTCATGAGTGGAACAGCACTGAGGTTTCAATGAGATCAGACATTTAAAGTGTTTAGCCTAGCAGAGTTTCAGTGTTTCATAAATGATGCTGTGATGACACAGATCACACAGCCCAACAGAGCCCAGAACTTTGCCTACAGAGAACTTTCAAAGTGGGACTTCACTTCTAGTAATTCCATGGAGTAAAAGCTGGAAGTATATTATTTTCACACCTTTCCTAAAGTGGCCCAGAGAGGGGAAGTGACTTACAAAAAGTCACACAGCTCTTAAGTGTCAAAGGGTGGATTAGAACCCAAGTTTCTAATTCCTAATCTGGTGCTCCTGGAACTTTCCCAGGTTCCAGCTTAAGTATCTCCCTCCAGGGAAGCCTGACCACCTCCCTGAAGCCTACACGCCCTCAGGTCCTCTCTTACATGCCCTCATGGTACTCCATCATTCGCTTTGTCATACTTTTTGCCTCTGTGCATTTTGTGCAGTCCATTGACTGCCATCTCTCTCCTGGACAGTGGGCTCCATAAAGGCAGGGGCTGTCCCCAGTATTGTGTCCAGAAGGGCGGGGAGGCTGCCTACAGATGAGTGACAGTGAATGCTCTCTTCCTGACAGTAGGCTGCTTCCCTGTGGGCATTTGCTGGCTGCTCCAGGGGCGAGGGGCCAGGACCACGTCACTCACCAGCTGGATGGGGCTCTGAGCACAGAAACAATCACCCTCCAGGGAGCACAGCCTTTGAGAAAATCGCCAGGGCCACCTGCCCCCAAGCAGAACCAGGTGTGGCTAAGTGAAAGCAGCCTGCAGCTGCCAGGTGGGCTCGTGCCTCATGTCCATGAACCTCCGCACAGGGGTCTGTGGGGCTGTAGGAACAGGCTTGATTTCTGGAATCCTAGGATGACTTATGGTTTCAAATACTGGCACCTGTTTACGAGGCCCGTTCTGCTCACACAGAGCAAAATTTCTTTCTGTTGCATCCTCAACTTAATATTCTTTTATTTCTCCTGTTTACAGTGAAGCACCTGTGGGCCTATCTTTGTCTCTCTGTCACTCTCTCCATCTACCCCTCCCTTTCTCTTCCCAACAGGACTTCTCTCTCCTCCCTTCTCTCTGTAGGTCTCCTCCCTCATTCAGTAATTCAGAGGATGTGTCTCATGGAGAAATAATTCTGTTTTTAAATTCTTTTCATTTTCATTATTTATCTTTGGCTGCATTGGCTCTTCGTTGCTGCGCGTGGGCTTTCTCTAGTTGCAGCGAGCGGGGGCTACTCTTCGTTGCAGTGCGCAGGTTTCTCACTGCGGTGGCTTCCCTTGTTGCAGGGCATAGGCTCTAGGTGCACAGACTTCAGTAGTTGTGGCACGCAGGCTCAGTTAGTTGTGGCTCACGGGCTCTAGAGAGCAGGCTCAGTAGTTGTGGTGCATGGGCTTAGTTGCTCCGCAGCATGTGGGATCTTCCTGGACCAGGGCTTGAACCCCTGTCTCCTGCATTGGCAGGTGGATTCTTAACCACTGCGCCAGGGAAGCCCGAAATAATTCTTTTTTTTTTTTAAGCCCAGTGGCCTTGCTGCCTGGCTAACCCATGAAGGTTCTGTAGCTACAGTGGGACTCATCCCTCTGATTTTCTGTAACCTGGATCCAGTATGGATCCATGTGCATCTGGCAGAGACCAATCTTGCTTCCTCCATGGCTCTGATTTCTCCTTCCTTCACTCGGAGAATGCACACCCATAAGCAGGTACTCAACTTCCCATCTCAGCCCCAACTTAGAACTTTATGACTTAGGGCCAGTCTCCACTCTGTGCCTCAGTTTCCCCATCTGTAAAGGGGACATAAGGATGGCACCCACCTCGCCAGGTTGTGTGAGCATTAAAATAACCACCTGTGTAACACCCCCAGGACCTAGTATATAGTGAGCACTCATAAATCTTATGATCACTATTATCATTCCGCTAAAAATCCTGTTCTCTTTGGTCTCCATCAGGAGGTGTGCGCAGAGAGTAGGTACACAGCTTTCTGCTTTTAACCCCAATGGCACTGGGTAAAGTAAATCCTGCTACCCGTCTGCAGGCACGAATTGCTTTTCCATTTTGTGGTTGGACGCCTAACCCTGCTCTGCCTTCCCCTTGTGGCGGCTCCGCTGTCACCGACACCCGTTTCCCAAGGGTCTCCGGGACTCCATGCACACGGAGAGCCTGTCTCCCGGGTCCCGAGTGCTCTACCTACCATGTGCTTCTCCTGCCTCAGCGCCGTGTCCAGATGCAGCAGGTCTTTCAAGTGAAGGTTGTAGATACACAAGTCGAGGTCCACGCTGAAAAGTCCAAAGAGAAACAGAAGAGACTTTCAGAGTATTTGATGTGGGGGGTAAGGTTACCGAGTTATCAGTACATACTTGCAGGATAAGCCACGGTGCATCCTGACTCCAGATTTTAAATTCTGCGGCATGCAGAGATCGTTCACAGCCACCCCAGGTGCACAAGGAGCAATCCAAGTAGCCATCTGAAACCCACCTGCGACTAGAAGGAAACGGCTGTCCGAGACATCAAAGACAGGACACAGGAAGAGACGGAAGGTGAGAGATGAAAAAGAGCATGCCCCCCAGGCCCCCCCACTCGGCATTTTCCTGTCTAGTGTCACGTGTCATCCTTCCTTTCTGCCATCGTGTACACATTCTCACAGCCATTTACAGATGAGGAAACTGACTCAGGAAGTCAAGGGTCAGAGAAATCAAGTAGTGGTCACGTGGTCACGGGGGCAGATAACTGACAGTGTGAAGATAAAGGCCTTTGACCTTTTCTCCGACATAGGCAAATGCATTTTAAATGACTACACTCTCCCCTGAACTGTTCAAGTCCTCTTCGTCCGAATGGGAAGAAACACCCCTTCCCAGCCAGGCAGGGGAGCCAAGAAAGCTGCAATTAAACGAAGTCCCTCCTTCCCGGGTCCATCTTCAGAGTCAACACCAAGCTCAGGGTTCTGAGCCCACTCTTTGCACAGCCCTGAGCCAGGCCATGCCTGGTTCAAATCACCCAGGGCTCCTTGGACTCACGGAAATTCAGATCTGAGAGAGGCCTGAGGACTGACGTGCAAACCTGCTGACTAGTTTTTTGAGCACCTACTGGGTGCTAAGCCTTACTCTGGGCTGGACAGTTTGGTGATTTAGAGCATGGGCTGCAAGATAAGGTGGTGGGGTCACACCAGGCTCCAACACTCACCTGCTGCGTGACCTTGGGCAAGTCACTCTGCCTCTCTGTGTCTCATTTTATTCTTTGAAAATGAGGGCAATATTAGCACCTACTACACAACCGTAACAACATAGGGCTGTTAAGAGGAATTAATTCATTGACTGATTAATACTTGCTCATCACTGTGCCTGTCCCAGGCTCCCACTGGGTGGTCGTGCACAGCTGTGAATAAGACAGACCTTCTCCTCGTGCTCAAAAGAGAATTAATCCCTGCAAAGTGCTTAATATTTTGTACACAGAAGACACTTAACCAGTGCTAGCTGCTGCTATGCAGTGCATGGGGCAGGTCAGTGATTAAAGGAGGTCCCCTCTGTCTCTCCCCAGGGCTCAGGCCTGGCTCCCTGACCCCCACGCTGGCCAACAGCACACATTCAGCTCCAACTCTGACACTGGGTCACTGTGTGTCTGTGGCTGAGTCCTTAACCTCTCTGGGCCTCCACTTCCTCCACTGAGCATGACACAGCCTATCAGTCTGCATCCTCCATCCCACCCCCTCCTCACCTCTCGCAGGTCAGTGCCTCGGGGAAGCTGCTCGCCCCCAGGAAGGTGCGACCGAGGAACCTGTCGTCACTGGCGGCCGAGTGGACGCTGGACGAGGAGCTGCAGTCGTCCTTCTCAGCCTGGCTCAGGCTCCCCAGGCTGCTGGAAGGCGATGCCTCCACGGGCTGGTTCGGCAAGACTGCCTGCTTTAAGGTTTCGTGCAGAGATGGGTTGGAGGAACCGTCGGCCAGAGGCTGGGGGGCAGGAGAGAAAGTGTACTCTCAATCCACATGACCCATCATGAGTGTTTCCGTAATTCCGCCAGTGACACACGCGGTGGCTCCCAGGAAGGCCAAACCGGGACAGGCAGGGAGGGTATGAGTGGACACCGTGGAGCTTCTGCCCCAGGGGCAAGGCCACGGCCCTAGGGGCCTTCGTCACAGCTCTTGTCACATCACTTGTCCCCAAAGGCCAGCCCCTCTGCACCAGGCTCCTCCCCTCCAGCTATTAGTCTGGGTCTGTTCCCCGATGGCCCACCTGTACCCACCCTCGGCCGCAAGCTCTGACCTCCCCAGCAGCCCGCCTGCCCTGCCCCACCTCTCTGGCTGCTGACCCAGACCCCAGGCCCGCTCTGTCCACTGACCTGCCCTCGGATAGACTCAAAGCCCCTTAACGAGGAACTCAAGCCCCTTGCACTGCCATGACCACATGAGGTCATAGCCTAGTGCCTGGCACAGCCAGAGAGCTCAGCAAATGTCAGCCATCCCTATGTCCAGCTTCGTCTCCTGCTGCCCCCAGAGGTGCATGCCCAGGTAGCACTGAGCTGGTGGCCAGCTCCAACCCTCACTATCATTTCATGCTTCTGAGCCTTTCCAGACTCTTGTCCCCCTGCCTGAAACACCCCTAACTCACTGTCTGCTGGGCTGAAGCATCCCTCCCTCCAGACACAGACCCCTGAATCTTCCTACCCTGATCCACGGGCCTGGCCCACACCGGGTTCCACAGGACCCTGGTCATTTCTGTCCTGCCTGCTATCACACGCCATCTTGCAATGTCCGCCAGGCTGGGAGGGCCTCCAGGGTGAGGACAGTGCTCTCCTGACCACTGGATAATCACTAGTGCCCACCACAGAGCCTGCCTAGCACGGGTGCTGATGACGAATGAATGCCCCAGGTCTGGGAGTTTTGCACTTTCACGCACCGACCAGATGGTGAAGGAAGTGGTTCCCAATGTGTGTTCCGGGGAGCAGTCCCATGAACTATAATCAGTTACTGCTCACGGTGAGGGTCCCACAGAAAAATTAGTTTGGGAAAGTCTGCGTGAACAAGGTAGAATCATTTCTTTGGTACAGGAATTCTCAGAGCCTTCGATAGGCTCTGGCTGTCCTCAAAAGCAAATAATAATTTAAAACACTGAACACGTACTGAGTGCACAGACATCACACACTGTTCTAAGCCCTATGCCTAATTCCCTGTCTCACCCTCAAGACAACTGGGTGAGGCAGGAGGGCCCTTTACCCCCATTTTATTGATGAAGAAACTGAGGTCCTGAGAAGTCAGGAAATGGCCAAGAGTAAACGGCTGAGATAGGAGCTGGGTTTGAGTCTGTCCTCTTTATCTCCAGGAGAGTAGGCAGCACTTTCCTCAACTCACTTGACCAGGGAACTATTCTTTTCGTGGAGCATCACATAGGCCGAGGGCTCCTTGAAGCATCAAGGAATACGCTGCTCTCTGCAAAACTCCCAGCCACAGGTGTGAACTCCTGGCTCCGGGTGTAAGACCTGAGGGTTCGACTCTTGCCCTGCCACTTCCTGCAGTATGACCTTGAGCAGATCATTAACCTCTCCTGGCCTCAGTTTCCTTATGCATAAAGTGGAGAGAACAATATTATTTACCTTCTAGGAATGTTGCAAGGAATACTGAAATGTGTAATGTATGACAAATGCTTAGCACTGTGCCAGCCCCGCAGTAAATGTTCAGCGTCAGCTGCTGGCATTAGTCCCAGGGTCTGTAAGGATTAATGTTAGTAACTTGTTAGTATTTGTACTAGTGTTAAAAGGTCAGGGCGGATGCTGCCCTACTGTGCTGTCACCTGGTGTCCCTGTGGATACCTTGCTATATATACCATGGGCATACCCTGTCCCTGACAGCACTGTCATAAAATGGATTAACCCTAAAGTTATGCTCCATTACAAAGCCACAAAATTATCTCTATTAAAATGACTTGCCATAAAATCCTCAAATAGGACCCCAAATTGCACATTTAATCCCCCTTCTCCTACCCCAATCTCTAGCACATTACTGGTTAATTGCATTTCTAAGACGGAGCTCAGGACTCTCACCCGGAACTTCTGATTGATGGGATAGACGACTTTTGCCTTCAGTGCAAACGCTGTGATATTGCCATTGAAAGATGGCTCACATTCCTGGGAAGGGAGAAAAAAAACAAATGGCATGGGGGCTTTCAGTAAAATGAAGGACAAACCACCAAGAGTTTCCAAAATGCCACATCCCATTTGTAACAGTGGCCTCGGAAGGGCCCATAATAAGCACATTTAGTGCTCACTTGCTAGAAGGCTGGATGGATGGATGGAAGGCTGGATGGATGGATGGAAGGATGGATGGATGGATGGATGGATGAATGGATGGATGGATAGACATATGAATGGATGGACAGATGGACAGATGAATGGGCAGGTGGATGGATGGATAGATGGGTGTAGGGATGGGTGTGGGAGGGGTAGATGTACAGATGGTGGGTGGGCGAATGGACCAATGTTAAATAGCACATTATTCATTTAATTCCAAGCGTTCAGCTTTGGAAGAAGTAAGGATTTAAATAACCTGACAACACCAAAAGTTTTCCTAAAACTTGTGAACCACTTTTTGGTGGAAAAAGGAACCATATATTTTTAGCATTGCCAGGCGTATAAGCACTTACGTGTGGCAATATGCATGCAAGGCTTTTGATTAGACCCTTAAATGAAAAGTAGTGGTGGGGACTTCCCTGGTGGCACAGTGGTTGAGAGTCCGCCTGCCGGTGCAGGGGACACGGGTTCGTGCCCCGGTCCAGGAGGATCCCACATGCTGAGGAGTGGCTGGGCCCGTGAGCCATGGCCGCTGGGCCTGCGCGTCCGGAGCCTGTGCTCCGCAACGTCAAAAAAAAAAAAAAAAAAAAAAAAATAGTGGTTGGACAGGTCTTTTCACTTTTCTGAGCCTCAGTGTTCCTAGGCAGTAAGCAGGTAGCGCATCTGCCCCCAAGGACGGTGTGGATAAAGCTCCCAGCAGAGCTGCTGGAACACAGCAGAAGTGAGGCGATGGACAGCTATAAGTCACGGTAGTAAAGAGCCACCAACACTGCTCAGGGATCATCTCCCCAACCGCAGCTGGATGGACTGATTCGTGCCAGCTCCACACGATATAGAAAGGCCCCACATCCTTTCCGTATCGCTCTCCTGTCAGGGTCGCCCCTGCACTTTGCACGGTCGGTGCTGAATAAATGCTTGGCCACAACCAGCGGGTGAATGAAGTTGAGCGGGCAGCAGTTCAGGAACCCGGCACTCCAGGCCGGGAGGAATCTCTACTCAGCAATTCTGAACTGGCTGGCAGGTGAAAACTGCATCCACATCGATTCCAATGCTTTGCAACTAAATCTTAAAAAAAAGAACTCCATAACAAATGACTGATTTCTGATTGCTGAGTTCTCCTTGGAATTACATATCCTATCACGAGGAAAGCAGAAGAATTTATGGCTTCCTCACATTGTGTGACGTTGAAACAGCACCTGACAGAGCCCGTGACGTGGCCCGTATACATCTCCTGAGAGGGTGTCGCCGTGTGCCCTTCTGAGCAGGGCAGGGGGGAAGCTCTGGGGCAAGGGCCCCAGTTCTTGTCATGTCTATCTCTCTCTTCGGACTCGCAAAAACAGATTTAGATGACAAGAATGGGGAAAGACCACCAACATGTGGTCCTTAAACTTAAGGACCATTCATATGTCCATCTATCCATCCTTAAACTTCCAAGGACCCTGCCATTTCCCAGATGGGGAAGATGACACAGAGAGGCTGAGCTGTGCGCCCAAGGTGACACAGCTATTAAATGTCAGAATCAGGATTTGAATCAAATTCCCTGGCTCCAGAGTCCCTCCTCTTCAGCTGACACCATCCATCTTCTTCGACATGACACAAATGAGAACAAGAGGAAGAGTCATGCTTCACCACGCCCCAGGGACACAAGCTGGATCCTGAGATACTTGTCGCTCCCATATCTGCCACATCCAATTGACCACAAATCCCACCAACTTAACCTCCTAAACATCTCTCAAATCCACAGCCCTGGCCCAAGCCACCATTATATTTACCCCAAGGGGCAGCAACAGCCTCTTCCCTGGCTCCCCATCCATGTATTGAGGGCCTACTATGTGCTGGCACTTGACGCGTGTTTGCTCATTTCCTTATCACACGACAGTCAGCTTGGGGAGGTTGGTGCTATCATAATCAGGCTCATTTTATGGAAAGGCAAAAGGAAGGCTCCGAGGTGGACACTTTCCAACCCATTCTCCCCCCGTGGCCATCAAAAAACATACAATTCCCATCACTTCCTGGCTTAAAACCCTTCCTGGCTTTCCTTGGATCCGAGGGAGCAGAGCAAGGTCCGTCCCCAGCTGCCAGCAGCCAGTCCCACTCTCTTAGCTGGGGAACTGGTACAACAGCAAAGCGTGGCAGTAAGACCAAAAAGGCTGACTTCAGAACGGGTGACATAATCTGTGGGGCCCCGTGCAAAATGAAAACAGCGGCAGGGCGGGTGGGTCTTAGTCAAAATGATTAAGAATTTCAAGACAGCAGAGTCCAGAAACTGGCGGGGGGCGGGGGGAGAAGGGGGCGTGGTGACTGGGCACGGGGTCTGTGTGACCATAGGGCATGTCCACCTATGAAGCCGGCCCTGGCTGATGGTCCAGTGGAAACACACTTCTTCAAGGAACGGTGCACAAGCAGAAAGAGCACTGCGCATTTTTTTTTTTTTTTTTTTGCGATACGCGGGCCTCTCACTGTTGTGGCCTCTCCCGTTGCGGAGCACAGGCTCCGGATGCGCAGGCTCAGCGGCCATGGCTCACGGGGCCAGCCGCTCCGCGGCATGTGGGATCTTCCCGGACCGGGGCACGAACCCGCATCCCCTGCATCGGCAGGCGGACTCTCAACCACTGCGCCACCAGGGAAGACCACACTGTGCATTTTTAAACTCCTTCCAAACAGAGGTGAAAAGAAAGGACGGAATGAAAGGGGTAGAAAATGAGAGGAAGGCTTGGTCTCTGCCTTCCAGGAGTGCATCTTCTAAAGAGGAGACACCAAACAAACATTGCATTTCAGGGGAAAAATATAATACAGGAAGCAAAGAATATAGACACAGGGGTCCACCTGAGATGGACAGAAGCAGAACCTGGGAACTGGGAGCCTGGCTGTTTTTAGTTTTTCACGGCTCTTCTTATTAAGTTCAGAAGTCCTCCAAAGTCTGATCATCTCCCCAACCATAGCAACACAATTATTCAGAAAATTGGCTGTAGTGCAAATTTACAATGGAAAACTTCTTCAGCTAAAGCAGTGTGGTTATTCTGAAGATTGGCTAAAACATAATTGTAGGAAAAGAAAAGCCATTTCACTCTCTGACAAAAGGTGCTCTTTGCAGCAAATGTACAAATACCTCCAGAGGGGAGGTATGCACCCTCCCTCCTCCACAGCCAAAGGACAGGAGGAGGCTGGAGAGTAGCATGCCTCAGAGCCTTCTGGAATTTTGTTTGTTTGTGGCTAACATGAGTTATTTATCAAAATAGAGTTCATGCAAGGAGTGCCGTGGACCCCACATGCCTTGGTTTTCTGGGCATTGGAGGATGTCAGAGTTATAGCTCAACTTGCCCTGTCAAAATCAGCCCTGTCCTCATTCCTTGACAAGCTCAGCCTGCAGAGGGCAGGGGCATTTTGGCAAAGCCGGTCACTGGAACGGGCAGACCTTTAACTTAACTCTTGGCAATTATTAGCTTGATAATGGGCATCGGCGAGGCACAGCTAATGGTTAACAGGTAAAACATTACTAGGTGGAAGAAATGGCTTAGATAGACTTCTGGGGAGGTGGAGAGACTTGGCTCCCCGGCAAAGACTGACTCATTCTGTGGTGGGAGTGTTCACAGAGTTGATTCATGGGTGACCCTGTGGGGCCGCCACCACTACTGTCAACACAAAACTGAGAACCCTGAGGCCCAGAGAGGTTATTTCTCTTGCCCAACAGCACACAGGTGGCAGAGCTGGGCCTGGGTTCCAGGATTCTGGATCCCAAAGCCAACGTTGTTTGTATCGTATCTGAGGCTGCCCTCTCTGTGAGAAGGGTTTTTTTTCAAATAGGTTTATTGAGATATAATTTATGCAGCTAAACCATGTAAATTGAATACTTTTTGGTATATCCACGGATATGTGCAACCATTACCACAGTCAGTTTTAGAACATTTTTATCATCTCAGTAGGAAACCTGTACCCTTTAGCTCTTACCCCTACCCCTTCCATTCCCCGCCCCACCCTAAGCGACCACCAATCTACTTTTGGTGTCTGTAAGTTTACCTGTTCTGGACATTTCGGATGAATGGAATCCTATAACATGTGGTCCTTTGTGACTGGCTTCTTTCAGTTAGCATACTATTTTCAAGTTTCATTCATGCTGTTTTTGTGGCTGAACAGTATTCCATTGTATGGAAGGACCACATTCTGTTCATTCATTCGTCAGCTGATGGACATTTGGGTTTCCACGTTTTGGCTATTGTGATTAGGGCTGTCAGGAACATTTGTGCACATGTTTTTGCGTGGACGTATGTTTTCATTGCTGTGAGCAGGGTTTTAATCCTATGGGGTGAGGGGAACAGAGGCATAGGGATAGATGAGGGAGAGAGAGAAACTAAGACAGGGAGACATCACAAAGCTACACTGTCACACTCTCACACACAGGCCCACAGAGATGCACATGGAGAGAGATACAAAAAAACAGAGATGGACATGCAGCGAGATGCACTGATACACACATAGACACACACACATGGAAAGACAAGCACCTGGAAACAGAGAGGCTGGGAGTGTGAGCTCGAGACACACAGCACAGACAAGGAAGGGAGGACTCATCTCCGGGAACAGCCAGGCGCTCTCTCTTCCTCTCCAGCTCCCCACGTCTCAGCCCTGGGAGGGCAGCTGATTGCTCCACGGGGTCTGGCCCAGCGTGGGGAAGGGAAGCCCTGTCTCCAGAACCCTTGGGAAGTACAGACAGGGGGGTGACTCGAACACTGAATTTTCAGCTTAACTAGAAGCTTTTCCTATTCATTTCCAACTTTTTGGTGAAATTTGTTTTAGAATACACAACGCACTTTCCTTGATTGGTAAGCAGAAGCCACAGAACATGACTGAGTGTCAGAGGCTGCGGGCTGTGGGGAAGCAGCCCTCCCGGGCAGGAGCTGAACACCCCCAGGCCCAAATCTCAGCTACGTGACTGAGGACAGTGACCTGGCTCCACGAGCCTCAGTTTCCCCATCTGGAAAATGGGCAAATAAACAAGGTCTACATCATGGGGTGCTGAGAGGATTGCATGACAGAATTCACATGAGTGTTTACGTGACTCAAAAATGACACGTGGAAATGCCTGGAATTCAGTAGAGGCTAAATAAGAAACTTGGTTCCAGTCTTCCCCCTTTTCCCAGCACCTCTCTCTCTCTTTCTCTCTCTCTCTCCACCTACCTACCTACCTAGATGTCTATATTCACCTTTGGGCAATTGAGGCTGGAGTCAAATGGGCAAATGACTGGAGTCTGGTCCTTTCTAGGGACCAGGAAGTGACTAGAAAGAACACATCTTTGGAAGAAACGCCCTCTCCATCCATGGAGCTTATGCAGGAAGTGATGCCCTATGGGCTGATTCAGGCTGGATGGAGCGGGGAGAGGAGCAACGAGGAAGGTACAGGGAGCACCCATCTTTTAACATCTCCATCAGAGGCCCAGAACTCCCACTCCTAGATATTTACTTAAAAGAAATAAAACAAAATGAAAACAAACAAACTTACACACAAACATTCACAGAAGCCTTGTTCAGAACAGCCAAGCACTGGAAAACAACCCACACTGTGACACATCCCCACAGCAGGCTGAGCAATTAAAAGGGACAAGTGCAATGACAACCGGGATCAGCAGGCACAGGAAAGCACGTGATTGTATTCATGTAAAATTCTAGAACAGCAAAACCAATCATGGCGATGGAAATCACAGCAGTGGCTGCCTATGAAAGGGGCACTAGAGAACTTCCCGGAGTAAAGGAACGCTCCCGATTGGGGTCTTGGTTACAGGGGTGTATACACTTGTCACTCATTAAACTGTAAGCTTAAAATCTGTGCATTTTTTCTATGTAAATTATACCTCAAAAAGAAGCCTACTGGGACATGAGATCTGTTGGGGCTCCTCTGGATGAAATCCAGGTAGGGCACAGGACACCCAGTGTGAGTCTCTTCCAATGCACCCCAAACACCCAGCTTACGTTCAGAACCTCCTCATCCTTTGAAGTCAGTGCTTCTCTCTTCCTCCTCCTGGATGGGGAGCCGGTTTCCGACGGCGTCTGAACGTTAGGCTCCAAATTCTTGAGCAGACTCTGAGAGTCATCTTTCTAAAATCCAAAGGTGGGGTGGGGGGAACACATTGAAATTGGTCAGCCTAGTGCCCCTGTGACATTAGCCATCTACTCCCCACCCCCAGCCATCATGGCTGCTCATCTCTGCTCCGGGCCTGGCCCTCTGTGTGCCGTGTTTCCCTCCGCCTGGAGTCAGGCCCACATCCTTCAAGACTGTCCAGGTGTCACCCTCCTGACAAGCCCCAAAGCCCCATCTCAGTGTGTCCTCAGGACCTGGAGGCAATACTTGGATCAAAGCTCATTCCAGGGCTTCCTTGGTGGTGCAGTGGTTAAGAATCCACCTGCCAATTCAGGGCACATGGGTTCGAGCCCCGGGCCAGGAAGATCTCACATGCCGCAGAGCAACTAAGCCCGTGTGCCACAACTACTATAGCCTGCACTCTAGAGCCCGCGAACCACAACTACTGAGCCCACCAGCCACAACTGCTGAGCCCGCATGCCACAACTACTGAAGCCCGTGCATTGCAATGAAGAGCAGTCCCTGCTCACTGCAACTAGAGAAAGCCCGCATGCAGCAACGAAGACCCAACGCAGCCAAAAATAAATCAGTTAATTAATTAATTAATTTTAAAAAAGCTCATTCCATCATTTTTCTGAGTTGGTCCCCACTTCCCCAGCTCCTGTAGCCTATGAACTCCTTGGGGTGGGGTAACAGCTTAACATGGAGAATGACACATAAATATTAAAATTCCTGTTACTTCCTATAATGTGACTGGATAATTTTTAAGAAAATATCTTAGGTAACCTTAAACTATAGAATAGTTTCTGTTGTGAGCTACAGTTTACGCTCATTATTTGTGGATTCTGTATTTGCAAATTTGCCTACTTGGTACATTTATTTGTAATCCCCCAAACCGACACTTGGGGTGCATTTGTGGTCCTTCCTGGACACGAGCAGAAATGTGAAAAATGTGAATTGCCCGATGTGCAGTTTCCAAATGAGACTGAACAAGGCCACACTCTACTTTCTTGTCTGAGCTCATACTGCAAACAAGTGTCCTTTCCATGTTCTATTTAGTACCATTCTTTTTTAGCATGTTTGTTGGTGATTTTGTTGAAAATGACCCCTACGTGCTGTCTAGTGTTTCTAAGGACAAGAAGGCTGTGATGTGCCTTATGGAGAAAATGTATGTATTAGATTCCCTTTGTTCAGGCATGAGTTATAGTGCTGTTGGCTGTGAGTTCAAGGTTAATGAATCAACCATGTTAAATGAGGCATCTTTAAACAGAAACACAGAGAAACACACGTATTGATTGGTTAATGAAAATATTGTGACCAGGATCTTGTAGAGACAAAACCCTGCATCTCCCCTGGGAGCAATGCTTCAGTATTTGCTAATCCTACGTTTGCCCTGATTTTATAGAACATAATTATCTACTGTACTGAAAATCCTATTATACCAGAGACACTTACCAAGCCTCTCTTTGACCACTGGCTGCTCATCGATATAATCTTGAACCGAGGATATATCACCAGTTTGTCATTGAGCTAGTCACCAACTATTATAGAGCATCTACTCAGTGTCAAGCCTTAATCTAGTCACTGGGAATAGAGTAATGAACAAAACGAACAAAGCTGCTGCCTTCATGGAGTTTACATTCTAGTGACAGAAGAGAGACATAAGCAAACAAAGAAATAAATATATAGTGTGTCGGAGGTGTAAGTGCTATAGGGAAAGTCAATGGAGGATGGGGGAATGGAGAGTGATGGGAGGGGAAGGCCTCTTGGACAAGGTGACATTTGAAAAGAAACTGGATGGAAGTAAGAGAGCAAGCCATTCAGATATCACAGGGACAAGCATTTCAGGGTGAGGGTACAGCAAGTGCGAAGGCCTCTTTGACAAGGTGACATTTGAAAAGAAACTGGATGGAAGTGAGAGAGCAAGCCATTCAGATATCACAGGGACAAGCATTTCAGGGTGAGGGCACAGCAAGTGCAAAGGCCCTGAGGCACAAGCATGCTCAGCATGTCCAGGGAAGCCCATGTGTCTGGAGCAGTTGGGGGTGGGGCAGGCAAGGTTAGATGAAGCCAGAGATTTGGGGGTTGTTTGTTTAGCAGCCATAGCTGACCAGCACAAGGATTCTGCAGGGAAGGACCGGGTCCAATCACTGTACAGTAAAGACTCCAGGAGAAAAACCTCAGTCACCCAAGGAGGAGTATCAGATTTTTTGCTCCGCAATTAAAAATGGCCTGGAGGTCAAGGGTCACCAGCCATTTCAGGACAGATTCTAATATGAAAGACAAACCCCAAAACAAAAAGGAAAAAGCAGGCAGGAAATAGACACTGCATGGGGAAAAGAAAACTAAAACCAAACGATTATAATATCCTCAGAGAGATAAGAGAAGATTTTACAGTCACAAAATAAGAACAGGCTAGTAAAAACAGAATATTCTGAGGACAGAAAGAACTCTTGAAAATTAAGAATATGAAAAACTCAGTACAAGTAGAAAGTTGAGAAAAGTCTCCCAGAAAATAGCATAAAAAGACAAAGAGATCAAAAATAGGAGAGAAGGAAGATAATTAGAGGCCCAATTTAACCAAAAACTGATAGGAGTTCCTGAAAGAAGCAACAGAACATAGAGAAAGAAAAGAGTCATTAAAGAAACCAAGAAAATGAATTTCTAGATTGAAAGGGCCTTCTGAATGCACAGTACAATAAGTAGCATTCGATTTCCACCAAGACCCATCCTGGTGCATTTCACATACTGGGAGTAAAGAAAAGATCCTTTAAGATTCTATTGAGGAACAGAAGAAAAAAAAGAGATACCATGCAAAATATCAAGGATCAGAATACAACCTGATTTCTCAACATCAACAATGGAAATTGAAAGACAAATGGAGAAAATGCCTTCAAAATTCTGGGGGAAAATTATTTCCAACCTGGAATTCTATAACTTAACTACTCTAACCAAATTAAGTATAAAGATAGAAAAAAGATATTTTCAGACATAGAAATTCTCAAAAGAACTTCCACCTATCCTTTTCTCAGAAAGCTACTGGAAGATGTGCTCCACCCAAATGAGGAAATTAGCCAATAAAGACAGTGTAGGAGATCCTGAAAGAGGGTCCAACCCAGGAGAGAGGTGAAGAAGTTCCAGCATGATGGCCCCAAGAGGTCCCAATGGTGACAGCAAAAGCCTACAGCAGCTGTTTCTCGAACTTTAAGAACAAAGAGACCATGGGAGGGCTTGTTAAACACAGCTTGCTGGACCCACCTCCAGAGATTCTCATCGGTGAGTCTGGGGTGGGGCCCAAGAACTGGCATTTCTAACAAGCTCCCAGTCCACGTTGATGGAGATTGCTCTGGTTCACTATGAGAACAGCAACGGTCTAGAGGCAACCGGCTCATATTGGAGAGTTCAGAAGCTTTCTGGGAGAGAAGTTTTCCTAGAAGATAAAACTGATCAAATACCTAATGTATTCAAATGTCTTGAAAGAAAATGTAGACAAATGGAGGAAAGTTTACTGTTAAACAGATGATAAGTACACAGAATCTAAGCAAATGAAAAAAACGGGTAATTATTCATTTCAGGGAAAACAAAGTATTGTGCAAAAAAGGAAAGTAATCATAAGTACAGCGGATCCTTGGCTGACAGTGAATTATGTTTACAGAATTGTAATAGCGAAAACACCAAATACTGATTTCACCAAAATTACCCCATAACCACATAGGGAGGTGGGGAGGGTGGATGGGGAGGGTGGAAATAGGAAGGAGGGGAGAAAAGTGAGTTAAATTACTGCGCACTTCCGCGGTGGGAAGTCAAGCAGCCATGTCAGCAGGTTATTTAGGAGTAAATGACCAAGATAGCCAGCTGAACAAGAGTCGAATATGATGGCTTCTGAAATGTGGGAAATGGTTGCAAATGAACATTTTAAATTATGTGAATGTGTGACTTTGATGCAAAAAAAAAGTTTTAATGATGAAATAAATAAAACTAATAAACAAAATAAAACAGAAACCACAAAGGGAAAGTGATGCAAGACAGAATTATGAGCTGGGTGACCTGGATCACAGGAGGAGAACAGAGTACCCGGGACCCAAGAGGGAGGAAGTGTCTGATCCAGCCTGAGGTTGGGAACACTTCCCTACATGGTTTTCTTTCTGGGTCCTGAAGGATGGGTGGAACAAGAGGCAAAGAACAGATGTGCAGAAGTGCAGCAACATCTGGAGATCAAGGGGATTCTGGCTGGCTGGATGCATGGGCACCCATGTCCCAGGGAAGGTCAGTCGCTTTATATACCATGCGAGGAAACTGGACGTGATCTTGTTTAGGTAACCAGGAGCCACTGGAGGTTTTTAACCAGGATAGTCATATTGCTTCTATTTTAGAAATAGAAACTAGAGGCGGGAGACGGAGGAAAGGAGGACACTTAGAAAGGAGTGCTACAAAGGTCACATCCAAATCATCAGAAAATCCAATCAGCCCTACCCTTGAGCCAGAGCCCCCTCCATAGCTACAAACCTGGTCTGAGCCACCACCACCCTCAACTGGACTAGTGCAGCTGTGACCGACCAGCTGTGGAAACCCCGGACAGCTTGATGAGTCTCTGTCAGCCTCAGCTTACTCAGCTGCGAAATGGGCTACTCTATGGTCTGAATGCTTGTGTCCCTTTTCCCTCTCAGTTAATGTGTTGAAATTCTAACCCCCAAGGTGATGGTATTTGGAGGTGGGGCCTTTGGGAGGTGATTAGGTCATGAGGGTGGAGCCCCCCATGAATGGGATTAGTGCCCTGATAAAAGAGGCCCCAGCAGCTCCCCTGTCCCTTCGCCATATGAGGACACAGCAAGAAGTCAGTCATCTGCAACCTGGAAGAGGACCTTAGCCAGAACCCAACCATGCTGGCACCCTGATCTTGGACTCTCGGCCTCCAGAACTGTGAGAAATAAGTTTGTGTTGTTTATCAGCTGCCCAGTTGATGGTATTTATGTTATAGCAGCCCAGACTAAAACAGATACCAACTGCCACCTTACCAGGTAGCGGATGACTAAACACTCTGACTTAGGGGTTCAGACAGACTGCAGTTGAAGTCCAGCCACTGTTTATTCATCATGTGACCCTGGACAGAGAACAACCTTGCAGAGCCTAGATGTCCTCACCTGGAAAGTGAGGTTGACAGTCCCCCCACTCAAAGGCTTGGAGTGAGAATATAGAAACAAATGCCCGCAAACTCCTGGCAAGGGGCCCGGCACCCAGGAAAGGCTCTGACGTGTTATTTCCCTCTTCACACAAGGAGCCAGTGTCTCTTAATCACCAGCGGGATGTGACAACCTCAAACTTACCTACAAGCATCTTGCACTATGTTAATTTTAACTTTTATCGCCCCTTTGCAGTGTGACACGGCCCTGAATTCCCCTGCCATGTGAGATGCTTACATCTGCTGGATGCATCCCCTTCTCATGTGGGCCAGGAATGGGGGAACAAAACCACACCACCTTATCTCAGATCCCACCAGATTTCATCCCTCAAAGAGGTCAAAGCTGCAGGAACCTAAAACAGTGATCATACCACCACTGATGGAATGCCTGCTGTATGCCCGATACCTCCACACAACATCCGATTCCATAACAATTGCCATATGAAGCATCCATTAATCCCTTTCAGGCAGCCACCTGTGACCAATCCCATCCACCTCCTATACAGTGGCTTTGGGGTTAGACACACACGCCTGTCATTTGGCAAGTTATTTTAACCTCTCTGTGCCTGTTTCCTCATCTGCAAAATGGGGACATTAATGGAAGAAGCTCACAAGCTGTTTTGCAGAGTCAATGAGATCATTTTCAGGTAGAAAGTGTAGCTCAACACCCAGCATACAGCAAGAATTCAATAAATGCTAGCATTTTCATTTCCCCATCACACAACTCATGATGGGGCTGTGTTATAATCAAGTGTTTACTTGTAATCTGTCCATCCAGAGGCTGTGAACCTCCAGAGGCAGGATCAGGGTTTATCCTGTACATTGATGTGGTGTCTAAGCCCCTAGGCCATGCTTGGCAGTAGAAGGTGCTCCGCAAACTTTTGCTGTGTGGTCGAATGTTGAATGCATGCTAATGTAGCAGCTGGGACTCAAGAGGAGCTAACTGGGTAATGCACACAGCGAGGAAGCAGAATGGACATCCAGGGGCGGGGAAATCCCCTGCCCTCCTTTCCACCACGCTGAGCTCCGCCCATAGGTCCAAACGCTTAGGGCTACAGATGAGGAGACTGAGGCCTGCAGGTCTTCATCAGCTAAGGTCACACTGCGTTGTCAGATGGAGCAGACACTTCGGGGCAACTCCAAGCCAGAGCCCTTCTGTCACTTGGCCGGCTCCCCCTGAAATCACTGTCTCCAGCCGCCTCCCGCAGCAGAAGGGGAATCCCCCAGGGCAAGACCTTTTGCGAGCGATGCCCAAGATCACGCTCAAATGGGCTCAGAGAAGGGGGATGGAAACCCGGACCACAGGGCCGAGGAAGACCGCGTCCCCGCGCCCCACACCCCGGTTGCCCGCTCGGCCGACCCACCTGGTGCGGCGGACGCGGGCGGGCGGCGCGGCAGCCGAGCCAGAGGCCGAGGCCGAGGCCGAGGCCGAGTGCGGTACCCAGCAGCACGGCGGGGACCAGCAGCGCGGGCGCCGGCCGCACCGCGTCCCGGCCCAGCTGCAGCCGCGCGTCGCTCCTGCAGGTCGCCGCGCCACGGGCCATCGGGGGTGCTCAGGCGGCCGGCCCGCCGCATCCCACCCGCTGCCGCGCGCTGCCCCCTCCCGCCGCTCGGAGCTCCATCCCCGCCAGGTCCTCAGTGAACCTGGTCCCCGGCGGGCCAGGGGCGCGGCGCGGTCCGCCGGCTTCTCCGGCCTGTGCAGTCTCCTTCCTCCAGCTCCCCTTCCAGCTTCCCGGCACTGCCCAGCCGGAGGGAGGAGCCTGGACCCTCCGCCCAAAACTTTGAACCACCCCCGCCTCCAGCCCTGCCTTTGCACTGAGCATGCCCGGCCAGAGGCGTGCTTCTCAGCCAGGAGGACCTTTTGAGAGTCTTGTTTTGCGCGGGCCTCTTGACTTCCAGAGGGGGAGGGGACCACAGCTAGGGAGGAGGGTGTTACTTGGTTGTTTACTGAGTGCTTAGGATTTGTTAAGCATTTAGCCTGATGATCTGAGTAACTTTCTTAACAACCTTCGGAGATGGGCACTATTAACGCGCCCTTCCTCCTGACGAGGCTCAGGGTCAGCACCAAGTGATACATTGCGAGTCTGACTCAGCCTTGCTCCTGACCTCTACCCATTGGCCCCCTTTGGACCGCACAGTCCGGCCTTGCCTCTGAACTTGTTTGCCTGCAGACTCCTGTTTTAATACTATTTTCTTCCAGGATGGTCAATGCTTTCCTCTAAGACTACATGTAGGGAGATTGTTACACTCAGCCCCTGCTAGCCAGGAGATGCTGCGTGGTCATTCATTCACTCAGCATTTCCAGAGACCCTGCTGTTTGAAGCAGCACCAGGGCAGCCACCAACCGGACAAGGTCCACCAGTGAGGATTTCACAGCTATGTGGGGAGATAGGCAGAAGAATTCAGCAACTGTTCTTTCTTTAAGCAACATTTACTGATGCTAGCTCTCTTTCTGGGTGCTGGGGTACACACACACACACACACACACACACACACGTGCATGCACGCACGAATGCACTCACACCCCTACCCTTTGGAGCTTAATTCCCTGTGAGGGCCAGAGCAGGGGTAGTACCATGGGGATCTCTGGGGATCCAGAGAGGGGTTTTGTGTCCTTGACCTGGACGTCCAGCTCAAGTTCCTGGCTTTTTAAATCATTTCCTCTTCACTCCTTCCAAGTTGGCAAGATGGGAACGATTACCTAGATTTACTTTTTATGGATGAAGAAACTGACAGCCAGACAGGAGAAGTGGCTCATTCAAGGTCTTGCAATAGGAAACTGGGCACATGTATTCACACCTGTGTCTGTCTGCTTTCAGGACTCACACTCTCTGCCATGCGGTGCTTCTTAAATGTTTGCTTAGGAGCGGCTCCAAGGCTCCTGGGAACATGTATGAGGGCAACCGGAAGTTCTTACTTTACGCTGGTTATTTCCTTGGATACTCAGGCTTTCATTTCTTAAAATGTCGTGCTCTTTGCATGTTTATTATAAAATTGGTTGCATATCGAAATCATCCTTTACATTTCTCACTAATAGAATTAATGCTAGCATTTAGTCTTTGACCTTGTCTCACTCCTGGCACACGCTGTGTACCCCCAAGGACAGTGTACCCTGTGTGGAAAGCTTGGCTAATAAACTCTCAGATTCCCAAACCCCACTGCCTTGTCCCTGTCAAGTCAGGAAAGGACGGTCCTCGGAGGGGCAGGGTAAGAAGGAGCACAGGTGCCAGGCTTCCTGGCCTGAGGCTGCAGACAGCATGACAGGCTGCCCTGCAGGAAGGCTGCAGGAGGGTGAAGAGGTGTAAGCTGTCGCTGGGGGCCCAGGGTAGTAACAGCCCTGCTGCCATGGAGAGTTCTGGGAGTTTGCTCAGCTGCTGCCTCCTGGCTCCAGACACCAACTCCCCTATTTTTGGTTCCCCAGAGAGGTCCCCCAGTGGCTGTCCTGACCACCTGCCCACTCTTCCCTCCTGGGGGAATGTGAGGGTGGCTTCTTGGACATGTCCAAGGGCTCATCCACAGCAAGGGTTCACACAGTAGGAACCTCACTGGGTTGAACAGAACCCAACAGGACATGAACAGTGGCCTTCCTCTCTAGCCTCTGAGCTGCCTTTTCCCTTCCAGCCCCTCTCCTTGCTGTTCTGTGTCCCCATGACCCTGCCTCTCCAAAAGTTTCACAGCTCTCTAATAGGGGGCTGGTGGGCTTGGGCAGACTCCAGATTCAGCGCGGTGTGTGTGTGTCAGGGAAGCCTTGCTGGAGCAGGTGAGTCTGAGCTGAGACTTAGAGAACGGAGGAGGCATTAATGGAGGGGCGCTTGGAGCCCTTGAAATCTTTGGAAGCAGGGGTCACCCAATCTGATTTTGGTAGAGACCCCCGGCTGGGGCGCGATCAAACTCAAGTGTGGCTGCCCAGCGCCCGCCGCGCCAGCCTGGCTCCCTCCCTCCCACGCCGGTCTTGGTCCTCAGCCTCCTCCGGTCCCGCCAAGCCCCAGATGCCTGTGTCTGTTCCAGAAAACTTTCCGCGGAGGCTCTCACTGAGCATGCTCGGCGGCGGGGCGGGCCTGGGGTCCGGAAGCTGCTCCAACTCGGCCTTCCCCAGCCACGTCTGGGGTCTCGCGTCCCTGGCTGGCGATGGGCTCGGCGGGCGCCCGGGGGCGCGCCATGTGGGTTCTGGCCGGGGGCCTCCTGGCTGCTGCCCTGGCGCTGCCCGCGGGGTCCGGGGACCAAGGCCGGCTCCCCGCGGACCCGGGGCCCCTCCGGCGCCCCTTCGGTGCCCAGCCTCCCCAGGATCCCCGCTCGGCTCCCGGGGTGGGGCCCGAGCAGACCGCGGAGGTAAGGAGGGCCTGCCCCCAGTCTCGGGACTGAGTTGGGAAGTTTGGCTTCACCCTATACCCGCGGGGGGTAGGCCCCTTCGGGTTAGGGAAATTACCCTAAAGGGAGGGCGGGACTGAATTGGGAAGTTTGGCTTCACCCTGTACCCGCGGCGGGGAGGCCCCTTCGGGTTAGGGAAATTACCCTAAAGGGAGGGCGGGATCTGAGTAGGATGCAACCCGTGTTCCTTAACGCTTGTGGCCAGAAAACTCCCTGGAAAGGTGGAGACAGGGGTGTGGCTGGTGGCTGTGGGTTTGGACCTTGCCAGAGGCCGGGTCGATCCCACTAAGCAACCTAAGAGCTCTGTGACCTAGGGCAGGTAGCTTCGGTCTCCTGATCTGTAACTGTTGCAGGGTCCACCCCAGAGGGTCGATGTGAGTTTAGATGAGCTCAGGAATGTAGGTAGCGCATCTTACACAGGTGAGCGCTTCGGGAGAGTGTAGCAGTTGATAAAAGGCACTATTGTTGGGGTTTCCTGTGACTGCAAATTTAGCCACTTCCCACTTCACCCTGCCCCTTCCTGTGTGGTCCCTAACTTGGGAGGGCACAGAGCTCTGGCTGTCACCCTAGATTTCCCCTCTCCCTCTGCCAAATCTGGTCACCAGTCCCCCTGCCTTTTCCTTCTAATCAGTTCTGATGTCTGCTCCCCACTCCCTTGCCCACCCGGCTGCATCCACTAGGTTCAGTCCCCACCCCTCAGCCTCTGGCCTTTGATGGTTGTTTCCTCTGGGTCACCCTCACACCCTAATTTCCCATCCATTCCTCCCCCCACCTCTAGGTGACCTGCCCATGGTAGACACCTGACCACTCTGCCCCGCCCCCCGCTCGCCACTTATATCCCCTTTCCACCCTGACCCCTGTTGCAAATCCAGGCTTCTGTTCTCAGGAATGTCTGTCCAGTGGTCTGGCCCATCGCTGCCCTGTGGTCCTCCCACCCCTCCCCCAGGGCCTGGTTCCTCTTGTCCTGTTGAGTTTTCTACCTGTAGACCCCGGGGTGCCTGCTACACTTGCTACAGATTTTTAGGTCTCTTAAATGAGATTCCCTTCACTGTCTATGATTAGTTCTTAGGTTTTCACTAGAGAAGACAAAGTAATAATGCTGTGTCGATTTACTGAGCTTTTATAAAGCTCGTGATGAACATTTTCACAAGGTCCTTTCACTTGCTCCTGTCTGGTGTGGTGGGAAGTATCTGGCCCATTTTGCTGATGAGAAAACCAAGGCCCAGGGAGCCAAACCCCCAGGCCTGTCCTGTGCTCTCACAATGGCTGTCCCATTCAGAGCTCACTCACCTGTCCTTGCCTGATCTTTCCTTTGGGAAGCCAATGCCAGAACATTTACATGGATGCTAGGCTCTACAAAAGAGTGCTTTGAAAACTGGAACCCAAATGCTCACATTAACTTATTGTCTCTCCCCTCCTGCAAAGGGCGAGCTAACAGCCAGTTTACAACTGTTTCCCAGTTGTTCTAAAACTGCTGTGTCCAGTACATTGGCTCCGGCCACGCTGTGGCTGTTTGAATTTAAACGTTTCAGGTGCCCGATGGCCCCATGTGCTAGTGGCTCCCATATTGGACAGCCCAGACCATAGAGCATTTCCATCATCCCAGAAAGTGCTATTGGAAGTTTGTCAGAAGGAGAGAAACAGTGAAGGCTTGAGTGGACAAGAGGCTTCTGAGTGTTTATGGAAGGGCCTTTAGGTGCCAGACTGTTCTGGGTGCTTGAGATACAAGGGAACAAGACAGTCTCTGCTCTTAGACCTGCATTCTTGGGGCAGGAGAAGGACACTAAATGGTGTTAATCTATAGTGTGGCCGTTGGTGGTCAGGCTGTAGAGAGAAATACAGTGGGCAAAGTGGACTGGCAGAGATGACCTTGAGAGCCGTGGTCAGGGTGGAAGGCACTTTTAGGAGATGACAGTTGAGCAGAGCCTTGGATGGAATGAGGGAGGGGCATGGGTGCTTCTGGAGAAAAACTTTCCAGAGTGAGATCACAGTGAGGACAAAGGCCAGAGGTGGGAAGTGCTTAGTGTGGCCCAGGACCAGTAAGGAGGCTGGTGTGGCCTGAGTAGGGGTAGGGGGAGAAGGGAGGAGGGGCATGAGGTGAAGCTAGAGGGTGAGGAGGGGCCAGATCAGGAAAGGCCCTGTGGCCCATGGTTAAGACTGGCTGTTATTTTGAGTTAGATGGAAGCCATGGGTGAGCGTTGAGCAGAAAAGTGGCTTGCTCTGAATCGTCTTTTTTTTTTTTTTTTTTTTTTTTTTGGGGGCGGGGGGCCTCTC
>NW_020172818.1:12381561-12441031 GCF_003031525.2 Neophocaena asiaeorientalis asiaeorientalis | reverse complement strand
TTTTTTTATGCGGTACGCGGGCCTCTCACTGCTGTGGCCTCTCCTGTTGCGGAGCACAGGCTCCGGACGCGCAGGCTCAGCGGCCATGGCTCACGGCCCCAGCCGCTCCGCGGCATGTGGGATCTTCCGAGACAGGGGCACTGCATCGGCAGGCGGACTCTCAACCACTGCGCCACCAGGGAAGCCCTGACTCGTCTTTTTAAAGCATCCCCATGGCAGGTGTGGGAGTAGAGGATAGAGGGCAGAGGTGGAAAGAAAAACCAAGAGAGGAGGCATGTGGGAGACCAGGCAGACGATGGAGGTGAAATGGGCCAGGGAGGTTAGTGGAGGGCTGCTGAGAAGTTGTGGATTGGGGGTATACTTTGAAAGTAGAGCCAGGGGATTTGCTGGGATTGGATGTGGGTTGAGAGAGAGGAAGAGAGGAGTGAAGGATGAAACCAAGGACTTGGGCCTGAGCAGATGAGGGACTAGAGCTATCATTAGCTAATATGCAGAAACCTCAGAGGCAATCAGGAATTCTGATTTGGTCTTGTTGAGTTTGACGTACCTATGAGGCATCCGGGTAGAGATGTACAGGAGAGTGGTGGATGGGTGAGTCTTGATCTGGGGGAGGAATCTGAGCTGGAGATCTATATCAAGGAGTGGACAGTGTACACAGGCCTTTAACCCCACAGGGCCTGGCTGAGTTCCCCTTGGGAGTAAGTATGGTTTGGTTTGAGAAGAGTGAGGCCTTAGGGCAGAGGCCTGGAGCAACACCAGGGCCAGGCATCCAGCAAAGGAGATAAGACCAAGACTGTGACCCACAGGTCAAGGGAGGAAAGTATTTCAGAGGGAGAGAGGGCTCCCCAAAGATGTTCACATACTGATCCCTGGAGCCTGTGAGTGTCTTACATCACACGGCAAAGGGAGATTAACATTGCAGGTGGTGTCCAGGTTGCTAATCAGCTGACCTTATAAAAGGGAGGTTATCTCGGAACATCCCGGTGGTCCCAGGGTAATCCCAAGGGTCCTTAAAAATGGAAGAGGGAGGCAGGAGAGAGTCAGAAGATGTGACATTGGAAGGTCAGAGGGATGCAGTGGGAGGCCTCAATCCACTGCTGCTGGCTTTGAAGATGCAGGAAGGGGCCATGAGCTAAGGAGTGTGGGCTGCCTCTAGAGGCTGGAAGAGGCTTACCCAGAGCCTCCAGAAAAGAATGCAGCCCTGCAGACACTTTGATTTTAGCTCAGTGAGACCCATGTCAGACTCCTAACCTCCAGAACCATACAGTAATATACATGTGTTTGTTTTAAGCCACTCAGTTTGTGATGATTTGTTACAGCAGCCATAGGATGCTAATATGCTCACATACCAAATGCTGCTGGTGAGTTGTGTGCAATAAGGATGGAGAACTGGCTGTGAACTGAGGCCTTGTAGAGGTCCTGGTGACCTTGTCAGGAGCTGTGTCATCTGGGAGAAGGGGATCACTAGGGAGGGGAAGGCTGGATATTGAAGGTGGCAGTTGGTGTGGTGTCTGGGAGAGCAGGCTGCTCACGGTGGCCAAGGAGCCCCCAGAGAGTCTCCCCTAGGCTAGTGAGACCCAGGATCCGGTGAGACCTCAGGGAGCCACAGCCAAGGGTCCCTGGCACTTGAGGGCTTCCTGAGTCATTTGCTACCTGGGATCCTGCCCCTCCCCATCAAGCGGAAGCATCTGTTGGGAAGGGGACCTCTGTCCGTCGGTGAGGTCAGGGACCTGCCACAGAGCCTGCCGAGTGGCAAAGCCTGGGTGAAAGAATGGATGGAAAGTTCCAGGGGCAGGGGTCGTATAGGCAGTCGTGTAGGAGTCGGGTGCCCCGTGGCACCACTGTTTGCCCCAGAGACCTCACGAATGAATTCTAGTCTTTTCTGGTTAACAGACTTTAGTTCTTAGAACAGTTTTTGACTTTAGAAAAATTGTACACATGGTAAAGAAAATTCATATATATTCCCCCCAATACACAGTTTCCCCTACTATTAGTGTCTTACATTAGTAAGATACATTTATTACAGTTAATGGTCTAACCTTGAGATGCTATTGTAAAAGTCCATAGTTTATTCGGATTTCCTTAGCTTTTGTGCCCAATGTCCTTTTCTGTCCCAGGACCCCATCCAGGACACCACTTTACATGTAGCTGTCACTTTCCTTGTCTTGAGGACCTCGGCAATTTAGAGAGGACTGGGCAGGTATTTTGCAGGGTGCCCTCTGTTGGGATTCATCTTGGTGCATCTAGTAACATGATTTATCGCTATTGGCGTTTTCTTTTCATTTGTTTGTTTTCAGATTTCACTATAGTTTATAACAGTGAAAAAACACCCACATGGTCCTAAGGGCATATTCAATTTATGAGCATCAAAGGAAGACAGATTTAGAAACATTAAACTGTTGTTTCTATGTTTATAATGATATGCAGCCACATAAAAAATAACGTACAGAACACCTTGTCCTACAAAACAGCTTTGGGAAATTTTCTCTGACTAGAAATTATCCCAGTTTGGGAACATTAGATTAGACATGAACATAAATTCAAGATATTATTAATTTATTTGAAAGAGTTGAACATTTAAGAAGGCTGTTTCTACCAGTGGAAACAAAGATGGAAAACTGTCAAATAATTGTGAGTTGCTTGGAATTCTTCCTTGCTTCCAGGAATTAAATTGGGAAAAGACATCTGCTCACACAGTAAAAATGATCATATTAGTAAATGTTTCCTTAAATGAAACACACAATGACAAAAATGATTCTTTAGTGGATTCCCAGTCAAAGGGAAAGAAATATTAAATAAGTTGGAAACTATGCCATGGTCTTCAATTTCAGAAGTAGAGACTAGCCATTAAGAGGAAGTTTTCTGGGATGTTTCGCTGTCAGTGTTGACCCTGAACTCCCGGCTGGACCAGCGCTGGCCAGGTTGCTCCACTG
Organism: Neophocaena asiaeorientalis asiaeorientalis; assembly: GCF_003031525.2. NCBI lineage: Eukaryota > Metazoa > Chordata > Mammalia > Artiodactyla > Phocoenidae > Neophocaena > Neophocaena asiaeorientalis. Next base: position 12,438,098 of record NW_020172818.1, on the reverse strand, counting down.
TGAAATTACCCCCTCCCCCTGCACTGTACCTGTTAGAAGGAGGTCACTATGCGCAGGCTGGATGTATGCTCTTAGGAGATTTTTTTTCCTGCCAGATGGCAGCAAAGACTTATTCCATCCACATCAGTGTCTGGCACACGGCATTCTTCTTCTGAGGAAGTGGCATCTCTTTCCACCTTGTGGAAGGCACGTTATGGATTAGTGGTTGTCCTGGCCACACACACCTGTCCGAGGGGGTCTCGGGGACAACGTTCACATTGGGGGTGGGGGCCCTGGAAGACCCTGAAGGAACATGCGTAGGTCCCATCACTCAGTCTATGTTCTCCTTATTGCTGTTGTTGCAATGACACGTGGGCACACGCTCCTCTTACAAGAAATGAAACAATATAGGTGGCGTGGAAACAAGGGATTCTCCCCTCTACTGGGCACAGACTTGGTCCCCAAGACCCAAAGTCTAAGATTTCAGCATACTCCTTTCTAGGCTTTTAAAAACAATGCATGGTTATGATATTATATATTGTTAAACGTGTAATTATATAGTAAATGTGTAAATAATTAGTATTAAGTATATTGTTAAATATCTACATATATATAGATATACTTTCAAGTTATTAAATATGTAAGTAATATATACTAGTAAATGAACTGTAATTTATATAAAAATAATATAAATACATAACTATAATTATTAAATATATAATAATGTCTTAAGCATACAAAAATGCCATTTTTATTAAATGAAACCATATTATTCATAATTTTATGACCTAGGGATCTTACTTGATATATATTAGAGTTCTTTCTAGGTGATTACAGATCTGCTTTATTTATTTCTTTGTTTATATTTGTAATTGTTGCACAAGGCACATAACGAAATTTACCCTCTTAACGGTTCAGCGATGTTAAATACATTCACACGGTTGTGCTTCCATCTCCAGAACTCTTTTCATCTTGTGAAACTGAAACTCTGTCCCCATTAATCAACAACCCCCCCCATTCTTTTGTCCCCCAGCCCCTGGCCACCACCATTCTACTTTCTGTCTATGGATTTGACATACCTCCTATAAGTAGAATTGTATGCATGGACCACTTTTACTTATCCATCCATCAGTGGACACTGGGTTGCTTCCACCTTTTGGCTACTGTGAATAATGCTGCTGTGAACAGACTGGGCTTGGCCCACTTCAATGGCTGTAGCCAGGGCGCTATAATAGCAGTAATTATTATTATCATTGTTTTATAGTGGTGGAGTCTGGGCCTTTCCAAGGCTCAGTATTTTACAAAGGTAGAGTGGACGGGTTGGCTGGGCCCCATTTAGACAAGTTTTCATCACTGAGCGAGGTGAAGCAAGCTGGGAGGATGCTTTGAGGTCCACAGTTTTCAGAGGAGGAATCTGAGGCTCAGAGAGGCTGAGAGACTTGGCCAAGGGCACACAGCAAGTAAATGGTCCAGTTCGAATCCAGTTCTCCGGACTCCCAGGCTAGTGTTTTATGTGCCACTCTGTGAAAACTTGCAGGATCTTGGGAGTTCGGAGACTTGAGGCTCTCCCAGCATCACGGGGTTCATGAAAAGCAGAGATGGGATTTGAACCCAGGTCTGTCCAACTATATAAAATTTCCCCTACACTCTGCTGTCTCCCTAGACAGCTCCCAGAACTGCAGTTACATCATCCTATATTCAAAAGCTGGTGGGATGATCGACTTAGAAAGATTTACATCAGACTTCCGGATAAAAGTGCAGCTCCTCTCCACGTGAGCCATTTACAAAAGTGGCTTTCAGCCACTCCTACTATGTCCTTCGTTAATGTCTTTGTGCCTTTTGACTCTTTTTAGGACTTGCCCCATGGGATTTGGCCCAGTGTGGAAAGCTCTCACTTTCTGACTGCAGGTAAGTTTTTCTTTTGGTTGATTTTTTATTGATTTGACCATGAGAGAGAACCAGACCCTAAAGCCATAGCCCTCCTACTTCTGCCTCCCTTGCCCCCTGCTCACCAGCATGCCTTACAGAGCAAGGCAATGTGTCACCTTCTACAGCAGCACGTTGGAGTTTGGGTGCACAGCCCAGAATTCAGGGTGAGGTGGTCTGTCTTCATTCCCCCCGAAGGCATCTGATAAAGAAAATGCAGAGTATTTGTATTAGCCAAGTGTATGAGTTTCTTTTCGCTGCTGTAACAAGTTATTACACATTTAGTGGTGAAAATAGCACGAAGGTATTCTCTTATCGTTCTGGAGGGCAGAAGTCCAAAATCAGTCTAACTGGTCTGAGTCAAGGTGTCAGCAGGGCCTCACGCCCTCTGAGGCCCTAGGAAGAAGGCCTTTCCTTCTCCAGGATCTGGAGCTGTATTCCTTGCATTCTGCAGGTCATGGCCCCTTCCTCCAGCCTCCGGGCCAGCAGACTAGCATCTTGCCTCAACGGGCATATGATCTTCTCTTCTGCCTCTCAGATCTCTCTCTACCTCCCTCTTTAAGGACACCTGGGATTGCATTTATGGGCCCCTGGGTAATCCAGGTTACTTCCCCATCACAAGGCCCATAATTTAATCACATCTGCAGAGTCCCTGTTGCCATATAAGGTAACATATTCACAGGTTCCTGGGATTAGGACCTGGGTATCTTTGGGGACTGTCATTCAGCCTACCACACTGGGTGACAGAAATTCAACTGAAACTAACTTAAGCAAAGAGGAATTTGTTGGTCCCTATAACTGGGACTCGCAGGCCCTCGGTACTGCTGGATGCAGGAGTGGTGTTCTCAGGGCTCTGCCTTTCTTTCTCTCTTTTTTTTTTTTTTTAATTGGGGTATAGTTGCTTTACAATGTTGTGTTAGTTTCTGCTGTACAATGAAGTGAATCAGCTGTCTGTATGCATATATCCCCTCCCTCTTGGACCTCACTCCCACCTGTCCCCCATCCTACCCATCTAGGTCATCACAGAGCACCAAGCTGAGCTCCCTGTGCATGCAGCAGGTTCCCACTAGCTATCTGTTTCACACATGGTAGTGTATATATGTCAGGGCTCTGCGTTTCTCTTTCCATCACGGCCCCTGCTTTCCTCTGGTGAGTGTGATTTTCAGGAATATTCTTTCCACGTGGTGGGAAAGACAACCACTGGCAGCGCTGGACTTCCAGGAGTCTGACTGCTGCCACTTGCAGAAAGGAAGAGACTTCCCAGTAGCTCGGCAAAAGTTCAGGAAAGACCAGTGGGTGCAGCCTGGGTCCCATGCCAGTCCCTGACTCTGTCACTGGGGCTTGCGGGGAGAGTGTTCTGGGTTCTGTGCCTAATTCTGGCCTCCTGGGGACCAGGATGGGCTGGGATCCAGGTTTTTCTGTATAGAATAAGAATCTTACTGACTAGTGTGTGTGTGTGTGTTGTGGGCTACCATGAAGGCAGGGGTACTGGGCAGGCAGAATAATTTTTTTGTCCAGAATCTTCTCGGCACAGATTATGAATACACCTCTTTGTTTTATACCAGGGATAAACATATTTCATTTCCTGGGGGAATTAAAAGTACTTTTTATATCTTTTATTACTCTCTGCAGTCTTTACATTTTACAAAATCCAATGTTTTCATTTGCATAAAATAGGTTGAGGTGATACCACAGTAATCACAGAGACCTTTTAGCCACTGATTAAGCAGACTTGTCGGTCAAAGGGAGCGCAGTGCACTAAGGACTGTGGTTGTAGTGAGAGCAGGGGGTGGAGGACTAAGGCCACTGGGAGGGCTTCAGGGAGGGCTTCCTGGAGGAGGTGCTGCTCAACTGAGTCCTGAGGAGTGGCAGTTAGCAGGAAAAGGGGATGGAGGGAGAGGCTTCCAGGCCTGTGGCAGCCCAGAGGCGAGGGAGTAAGGATGCATCCAAACACCTGCACAAATAGTACAGGTGACCCATGTGAGAGTGGCACTAGTGGGGAGGCTGCTGGGCAATGATGCAGTGGGTGGTGATGGTCACTTCGGAGCTTGACTTCCTTCTATACTGTCTGTGGACAGTAACAGTGGCTGCGTCATTCAGGTCTTCATCAGAGCCTGCGGCTGGGCCTTCTGAAGGCCTGGAGGAGCAGGGGGCACCTGCAGGATGCCTGCACCAGAGATGAAGCCCAGAGTGGCCTTAGGATTTTATATCCGGCAAGTCTTCTGGGAAAACATTTGTTCTTAGCCCGAGGGGCTGGGCTGCGGTCCAGAGGTGGGTGTCCTGTCCCACTTGTGTGATTGACTCAAACAATCCCGACTGAGCAGCCAGCCTGGGAGAGCTCCTGCCTCTTTCCATGTGAGGGCTGTCAATTCCCCGATGCTTACCTTTGTCGCCATTCCAACATCACGAACTGAATCAACCACAGTTACTATTCTAGAAAAAAAGATATTGATTTTATCTAGGATTCCAGTTCCACGTCCTTTTTTTTTCTAATTTTAATTTTTCCTACATATATTTAGAAATTCTATTAAAAAGGGGTTGAAAAGCACTTCTAAAGACCTTGCTCTCAATACTCTGTGTAAGAAAGACTGAATAACAGGACTCGTTCTCAGTCAATATAAGTTTATATCTGGATAGAAGATAAATGTTGAAAAGGCACAACTCCACAATTCAGGTCACTTCAAAATATAAATTTACACAGTGGTCAGATGAGTTTCCCCAGGACACAGCTGGTGAGTGACAGAGCCAGGATTCGAACGCAGGGCGTATCTGATGCCAGGTGTGTAAGAATCACCTGTGGCTCCTCCCTTGCCTAGTGGTTCTGACTCAGTAGGTCTGGGGTAGGGCCCAGGAATGTACATTTCAGCCTACAGCCCAGGTAAGGAGCACAGACTTCGAGAAACACTGTCCTTAAGCTCTGTGTCTCCCAATAAGAATGCCTCATCTTCTTGGCAAAGAGATGGTAAGCCATTCATTCATTCACTCATTTATTCACTTACTCAGCAAAGATTTTCCAAGTGCCTTCACGTACCACGTGGTTTGCCTCTGGAGTTTAACCGCTGCCTTTCTGTATTATGTAATGCATGTGCATTGTTATTTTGCAGTAGAAGCACCATTTGGAATGAAATTCAATAAGAAAACTGAAGTCTTTAACCCACCCCCGACTTCTGCAGCTTCTAGTGGGCCATGGATTCATTCCATATTTGCTTTTATACCCTCGTGGCCCAAGAAGACCTTGTTTAAAAGAGAGTCTGCTGTAACACACCACTTGGTAAGTAACATGTTCAGTTCTTTAAAAGACATATCAGAAGTTGTAAAGAAGCCAATTTTGGACCATATGTGTAGAAAATGTCAGAGGCTTTTGTTCCTCCAAAAAACCTATTCTTCCTCTTTCACTGAATATAGTTATCATTGGGAAGCAAATCCCTCTTACTTTCCAGAGAGCTGCTGCTTCCGTACAATATACAGTATTTAGATGAACAGGATGTGTGAATCTGAGCATTGGGTCCCCGCGTCAGCTGGTTCTAAAGCAGGGCAGGGGGTCCTGTTTTAACCAGACTGATTCACTTGCCCCTGTTATAAAAATGCTGCTACCGATAATAGGGCTAGGTGTTTAACAAATGTTTTCTATTTGCCAGGCATGAGGCTTAGCACTGTCTATGCATAATCTCACTGGGGCCTCATTACGAGTTTCTTAAACAGGTACTGTTTTAATTCCCATTTTACAGAGAGGAAATGAGGATTGGAGAGATTAAGAGGCTTGTTCAGGGTCCCACAGGCCGAAGTGGCAGAGCCAGGATTTGGAGCCCCTGCTCTTAACCACTGCCCCTGCCCCGCTGTCCTTCATATTCTGTGTAATGTGTTTAACATATTCTGTTAAAATGTTGTAATGTGTTCACATAGCGCTTCCACCTAAGCTTTCATGACTTAAAATGCCTTGAGGACCACTGCGTTCAGCCAACAGGCTACCATGACCACAAGCCCCTTCTTGGCCCCCGGCTACATATTTGTATTAGTTTCCTAGACTGTGTAACAAATTTCCGCCAACTTGGTGGCTTAAAACAATGACATTTATTCTCTCCCTGTTCTGGAGGTGGGAAGTCAAGGTGTCAGCAGAGGCGTGCTGTCACTGGGGGCTTGTAGGAGAAGATCCATCCTTGTTTCTTCCAGCTTCTGATAGCTTTCCTTGGTTTGTGGCTGCCTCACTCCAATCTCTATATTAGGATTCCCTGGTAGAAACAAAACAGATAGGACACATGTGAGCGAGAGGCGGGGGGGATTTATTTTAAAGAATTGCTCATTTAATTGTGGGGACTGGCAAGTCCACACTCTGCAGGGCAGGCTGGAGACCGAGGGAAGAACTGATGCTCAAGTTGGAAAGGTGTCTGCCACAGAATTCCCTTTTCCTTAGGGAAAACCCCAGTCTTTTCCATTAAGGCCTCACCTGATTGGGCGAGGCCCACCCACCTCATGGAGGGTCATCAGCTTTATTCAAAGTCCATTGACCTAAACATTACTCTCATCTAAAATACCTTCACAGTGACATCTGGACATGTTTGACTAAATATCTGGGTACCATGGCTGGATACCATGGCCCAGCCAGTTGACGTGTAACATTTACTGTCACTCTGTTTCCACCTTCTTGTGGCATCTTCTCTGTGGGTGTTTATTCTCCTTTTCTGTCACTGGTAAGGACACTTGTCATTGGATTTAGGGCCTAGCTAAATCCAATCCACCTAAATCCAGAATGATCTCATCTTGAGAGCCTTGGCTTAATTACATCTTCAAAGACCCCTTTTCCAAATAGCGTGACATTCCCAGGTTCTGGGCTTTAGGACGTGGAGCCACATTCAACCCACCACGTTTGTCATCGTCTTTCCAACCCTCTCCAGTGACAGGCGACTCAGCCCCTCTTTCGGCAGCACCTCCATCCCCCTTCCTGTGTGTCTTTGCCCAGCAAGCTGTGTTTGTTCAATTGTCGTTTGCAAGATGCTGTGTGGGGATCAGAAGAGTAGAAAGCCAGGCGTCTGCCCTCCAGGACTCACTGGGGGCCTGGCACGTCAGAGCACGAGGGTGGGGTCATGGACAGAGACTCAACTGGAATCGGAGGCCTGGTCAGCTTATGCTGCTGCATGTGGTCAGCGTGTTCTCAGGAACATGACTTCCCCTTTCTGTGTCTTTGTTCGCTTCTGTACAATGAGAGCCTCACGCTCTGGAGAGGGGTGTGTGGTGTGGGAGGATCATAGGATACAGAGCACACAGCCTGGGATGGAGTCCAAGCTTCCTGCCTATGCAGCCTCGGGCAAGTGCGTTAACCCTCATGAGGCTTAGTTTCCTCATCTGTAAAATGGGAGTAATAGAATTCATATGTGTACAGTGATGGGCATATGCCTGGCACTTGGGAAAGAATAGCCATTGTTATGACCGTTGGTATCACTGAGAGCTGCTGTGGTCTGTGATTGAGAGTATGGCTCCACCCACTGCAGATGGAGGGGGGCAGGGCAGACAGCGGGGAGGCATGGCCTGGGGTCACGGGGCATATGGCAAGGGTGGAAATGAACAGGGACCGGTTGTGATTACGAGGGGCAGTGGGGCCGGCATCTGGTGGGCGAGCTCTGGCTTTCCACTGGTGTCCTTCCAGGGGAGCCGTCATGGGGCTGGAGGAGCCCAATCTCGGGTTGATTCTCTCCCTGTTGATGATGTATCCAGCTCATGGGAGGTGCCCCAACGTGCTGTGGTCCACGTTCACTCAGTCCCTGCTGTGTGGCTGGTGTACCCCACACAGGACATGTGTGCAGTCCTTAAAGGACTTTTCCATAGCTCTGCTCACATTCCTTCTGCTGAAGTGTCAACCCTGGTTTGCTGAGTCCCTGTGACAATGGTGTCATTGACACGCACCCCAGACCAGGACATAGCCCCGTGTGATCCACGTCCACGTTCTTCTTCCCTCATAGGTTTTAAGTTCCAGTCCTGTAATACTCCTTTTAAAAAAATCTTCAGGATTGATGGGAGTTACTACACCAGCAGAAGTAACCCCTCTGCCTGGCCCTTTTAAAAGTTCATCTTGGGCTTCCCTGGTGGCGCAGTGTTTGAGAGTCCGCCTGCCGATGCAGGGGACACGGGTTCGTGCCCCGGTCTGGGAAGATCCCACGTGCTGCGGAGCGGCTGGGCCCGTGAGCCATGGCCGCTGAGCCTGCGCGTCCGGAGCCTGTGCTCCGCAACGGGAGAGGCCACAACAGGGAGAGGCCCGCGTAACGCAAAAAAAAAAAAAAATAAAGTTCATCTTGTACTTTTACTTGACAAATGTAGCATGAAATATTTTTCATTTTCTAATGATTTCTATATTTTATTGTAGTATGGAGACATTTCAAGAGACATTCAAGGAACTTCTGAGAATGGAGTAATTTTTCAGAAATGTGCAGTGGTGAGTATTCATAGGTAGTTTATACTTAAAGAGAAAATAATTGAATTTACCCAAATCATATATTAGTAGAGTTATGTATTTAAAGAACTGGCGAATCACGTGGTTATCTACCCATGTCTGGACACGGGTGATGATGTGGCCCACAGGGATCTTATATTTTATATGGCAGCACCAGGACTAAGATTCTTTGGTAACAATAAAATTATTGGCAGTGAAAATCCTCTATGATCATTTAAAATGAGGAAGTATATATTTTCTCTCAGAGTTTAACATTGATATGATACCCGAAAGTTTAAAAACTCACTTAATGTCTTTTAGGTCTTTGGCCCTTACTAATCTCATGAGATGGCTTTCACATGATCCTGTGTTGAGGGTCCCCAAGACCACCCTCAGGTTCAGTGCTTCCCTAGAAGGACTCACAGAACTCAGAAAAGCGGTTCTACACACAGTTACAGGTTATAGCAGCAAAATGATATAGATTATAGTCAGCAAAGCAAAAGGCGCATAGGACAGAGTTCTGGGGAGACCAGGCCCAAGATAGCCAGTCTTCTCCTGGTGGAGTTGAAGGAACAGCATTTAATTTGCCCAGCAGTGATGTGTGGCATCAACCAGGGATGCTCACCCAAGCCATGGAATCCAGGATTTTTATTAAGGATCCATCATGTAGGCATGGAGCACCCATGTCGCTGACCTCTGTTATTCAGGTCACCTGAACATAGCTTGGCCCAAGGCCCTCACCGTGAACCACATTGTTTGCAGAGGCTACCTGGGGTGGCCCAAAGCCGTAGGATATAAAGACACTCTTATCAGGCAGGATGTGCCAAGGTCTTTAGAGGTTAGTCTCCCAGGAGCTGGTCCTTTCTTTGGGATGTGCAAGGTTTGGACAATCCAAGCCTGCTGAGCTGACCATGTACTGCACAGCCCTCATTTCAGCCCAGGCCGTCAGCTGTCTTGCTCCCTTTCCTGGATAAAATTGGTACTACCAGTTTCTCCTGTGTCCTTCTGAAGATGTTTCCTGCCACAAGCACTCAGTTATGAGTGTGTGTGTGTGTGTGTGTATGCACGTAGGTACGTACACATACCTTCCTTCTTCCCCTTTTTACGTTGGTGCCAGTATTCCATACACGAAGTTTTACAACTTGCTTTTTTCATTTATTACATTCCAGAGCTCACTCTTCTTGGGACATACATGGCTTCCCTCTCTTTTCTCAGCTCCTGTGTCTCTTTCAGCAGAGCTGGGGTGAAGGAAGGGCAGGAGTGGTGGGAGATAGGGTTCGAGAGAGGGAGCAGGGCAACGTCACAGAGGCCAGGTGGGGAGCCAGGCTGCTGGTGGGCCATTGGCTTTGAATAGCTGAGCTATTCATTTGACTTTTTTTTTTTTCTGGCCTCACCACATGGCTTGGGGGATCTCAGTTCCCCAGCTAGGGATTGAACCTAGGCCACAGCAGTGAAAGCCTGGAATCCTAACCGCTAGGCCATCAGGGAACTCCCTAGCCCTGAGCTATTCAAACACTGGGCAGGCAGAACCCTGAAGGGGGTGACTGGCCAGGAGACAGGAGACCAGCTTGGGGCAAACCTGGAGATCAGATGGCAATCAGAGGCCCTGGACTGGCTGGGGCTGAATCTTCAAACTAATAGAGTAAGAAAGAGCCACTGTTTGCTTTTCTTGGGGACACCAGTTGTCACAATCTCCCCAGCCTGACTGTGGTCCTGTACGTGGCTGTTTTTTCTTCTAAGTTTCTCTGTGGGCATCATTTCACTGCATTTCAGGGTCCCGGTTTCTTTGAAATGATCTCTGAGCAACAGCTTGGCAAGCGGGAGTCAAAATTCTCCTGGGGCCTTTGGAATCAAACCTGATAAATTCTAGAACCTTTGTGAGACCTTAATCCCCTCCCACGGGCACAGGTTGAGCTGGGGCCTCGTTTGGGGAAGTCGGGTTTGCCAGCAAGCCCATCCTCACTTTGCCTCCTGTCCTAGGTGTCCGTGCAGAGCGAGTGGCCGACAGCCCATGTGCGACTGTCTGTGAACAACACCAGGACACCCGCGGCTGCCAACCTCTCTGACCTGCTCTTACTGGACAACATCACCGGCCTCACCGTTAGGGAGTCGGCTGGAAACCAGACCTCAAGAGGGTTCCAGGCTTTCAGGAAGAAGTTTCTGCAAGGTAATAGCCATGTGTATGAAGCCAGGGGTGGAAAATGATGAAAATACGTACAGATACTCACAGAGCACGGGATGTGCAGCAGGCATCTTAGACACGTGACATGTGTTCATGCAGTCGGTCCTCACAACGGATTGTACTATCAGGGCATCAGAGGAGGCCACTGCTCGGTATCTGCAACTAGGTAGCTGGCTTGTCACTTAGGTTGAGAGAGGTGGGATTTGGGGAAAGAGTTTTTGAAATATATATATATATTCAACATTTATTATGAAAAATTTCAAGCATGCACAGAGATTAGAGTGAACCCCAATATATCCATCACCCAGATGACCAAAATGACCATCACTCAGTAAAATGAAGAGCTTGTTTTGGGGAGTGCTGGACAGACACGGGCGTGGTCTGACATCAGCCCTGGAAGCATGCTCTTGACATGTTCAAGCGTGTTCAGGCGTGTTCACGGGAGTAACTCCGCTACTGATTGGCTCCCTTTCAAGGTATGACACTGTCACTCATTGGCTTTCAGAGATGTGTTTCCTGAGGCGAGTTGTCATTGGTTAATTAAGGAGATTTAAAACCAATTCTGAATGCAGTTGTTACTATGACTTCAGAATTGTCAGTTTTCCTAGGAAGGTGAGATTTCTTTTATTCTGAGTACGTGCCCTGTCTTCAGATAAAGAGACTAAGGTGGTTAGGAACTTGCCCAAGGCCATAGGACTGGCACTCAAGGCTGAGATTCAAACTCAGAAAGTCTGGATTCCTCCATCCACCCCGTACCCAGGATGCTCTAGTGCCTCTCACATGCCTGGGACTCTTACTGACCTCTCCACTTCCATACACATGACCCACGTTGCTCATCAATCCACCACTCTTTCTCTCTGAGTCTAGATGAAGCCTCAGAATCCTTCTTAACACCATATTATTGACAGAAGCCACCAGTGGAGTCGGCCCACAAGTAATGACCTCTTTGCTGGCTCTGGTTTAAGCAGTGTCATAAAAAGTGTATGATACATGCCAGCTAAGTGATCTTCAGTGCCTTTCTTCAATGATGTAAAAATAAATCCCCCCAATTCTTAAACTGGTGCTCAGAGAAAAGAACATGGGGCTGTAAGCAGAGCACAGACTCGGTCTCAGACAGACCTAGCTTGACTCCTAACTTAGCCATTTTGGAGCTGTGTGGCCCCTGTAAATCACCATCTCTGAACTCCAGATGTGGCATGTGTATAACAGCCTCGTAGAGCTGTTGCAGAGGCGAGACGAGGTGATGTGGCCTGGCACTCTGCCTGCTCCAGTGTGGCTTGCCTCTCTTGTCTTGTTGCTCCAGTGGTATTTTGTAGTCCATGCTCCTGCGGACTGAACTTGTCACTTTTCTCCCATGGCTCGGCATCAGCTCCTGCTCTTGTGTCCGTCTGGAGGGTCCTTCTCTCCTTCCTTGCATCCCATTCACCTGCCCCTCCTGCATTTCACCTGCTTGGAGCCTGGACCACCCAGGCACTTCATGCATGAACTCACTGACTTGCACCCCAACACATGAGCTCTGTACACCCTTGAACCTCAGCCTCTGCTCCTGTGAACTGTGGGTGCTGTGACACACTTCAGGGAGTCCTTCTAAGGAGAAGCTAGTTCGTTCACGAAAAGCAACACAGCCTGGCCCGTGGGAAGTGCTCCCAAGTCCATGCCTATTTTGTTGTGATTATCTTTATTTTTGTGTTTGGTAAAAAACACATAAGATCTGCCCTCTTAACAAGCTTCTAAGTGTACGGTACAGTACTGTTAACTGTTGTACAGCAGATCTGTAGAACTTTTTCATCCTGCATGACTGAAACTCTATCCCCATTGAATAGCAACTCCATTGCCCCTGCCTCCCAGCCGCTGCCAACTATGTTTACTCTTGTGACTGTATTATTAGTGTCTGTATGCCCTCGCCTTACCTCTGCCTACTAGATTCTACATGCCCTGAGAGTAATATCCAAACTATGTTTGTCTGTAACTTACCGCAATCTCAAGGGATATGACATTGGTTTTCAACTTAGTGGCATGTAACTTTTTTCCCAGAGAATAAGTATAGAACTACAGAATCAAATGACCCATCCGACCCCAGCTCATTGATGCTCTGACAATATCAATATCATTTTCATCATTTGCTGTTTTTAAAGAGCCACAGGTCCAAGAGGGATGGGTGGCTTCCTACTTATTAACTGGGTGACCCTAAACGAGTCACTTCATCTCTGTCAGTCTCACTTATCTCTTCTGTCCGCAACAGGAAATATTGTACTTTCCATCTGTCTCAGGACACCATTTGGGGATCAACTGGTTGATGTCCTGCAGACATTTTGAGGGTGATAAAATCACTGCCAGGTCTGAATAATGACCTTCACCGGTATTATCATTTTAATTAGCAATTTAATCTTTATCACCTTATCTTTATGATCTAACTTTTATCATTATACACAAATAAAGTAAAAATGTTGAGGATTTTTAAAACAAAAATCCTAGGGATTCCACAGGCTCAGTGCTAATTTCTCCTCTTTTCTTTACATCTTTTTGAGGTCTCAGTACATTGAGAGATGAAGCACATTATAGCGTATTAGGGATAAAATATCACCCCCGATACAGGTACAGACAGAGTCAGAGGACAAGTGTAGGTGAGATCAGGTGGGCTGGCTGGCTGACCAGCAGAGATGGACAGGCTTTGTCACCCACTGGACATGTTGGGATGGCTCCCCCATCCTGACAAAAAAGCAAGCCGAGTCTTGCTTTCTGCCAGTAGCCCACTCCCACGAGTAAGATAGGCTGACTGGCAATGCGTACCCAAACTTTTCATCGGATGGCGTGCATTGCTCAGTGAGAAAGGGGCAGGGAGAGGCCAGCCCTGTTTCAGGTGGGGCACCCATGCTCAGGGTGGTTGGTATGTTCTTCCCTTGCCGATCTCCGTCGTTTTGTTCTCCAAGCCCACTGGGCTTCTGGTTAATCTGAGGATTGCCAGGGGTGTGACTAGTGCCCTGGGGAAGGAGAACAGCTGTTGGTCGGGACTCAGGACAGCCCTGCTCCCCCAAACCCCCATTCCTTGCCCCTGTGTGTGTCCTTCTGGGACTGCTGGTTGGTGGAAGAAATTTTTTTTCCAGCCCCATGAAGGTTTTGGAAATGATTCGAATGTTACATTATTGAAATAAACTCAAAGGATACTCCAGACCCAAGGCAGGAAATTCTCCCTAATTCTAAAACCCATTCAGATCGCATCCCGCTACGCTATTAAACAAAGTATGTCAGGGGTTTTGCAGTATGATTCAAGGACAGCCCTGAGTTCATTTGCATCAAGATCCTCCAACAATAACCTGCCAGCACCTCCCTTTTGCAAATTCTCCCGGAGAAATGAAAAGTTCAGGAATGACTCCCTGACAGATAGAAATCCAAATATATTCAAGTCCAAAAGGAATTAAAATCTGAGATCAAAATTTTTGCCCTTGTAAGTTTTGAAGTCCACAGTCAAAATTCTTAAATTAAGGTTCCCCAGACCATCTTCCCATTGTTTTATTCTGTCCAGACTCCCCCTGATGGTTGTTGCTGCTGGGAGGAGTTGGGGTTCCTTCAGCAGAAGAAAGGGTGCAGCTCCTTGACTCAGAAGCTGAAATTCATTGAACCCCAATTTTTTCATATGCTTCACTTTTAAAAATTTCCATGGAGGTAAGGGACATGAGAGTATCATATAAATAAAATGTGGTCTATCCATACGTTGGGATATTACTCAGCAATAGAAAGGAATGAAGTATTGGTACACACTACGACATGTATGAACCTCAAAAAAAAGAGGTTTGCTCGGGGAAAGAAACCAGACACAAAGAACACAGCTTGTATGATTTCATTTCTATGAGATGTCCAAAAAGGCCAATTAGTCCCCAAAAATTAGATCAGTGGTTGCCTAGGGCTGGGGATGGCTATGGAGAGTAACTGCCGTTGGGCACCAGGCTACTTTTTAGGGTGATAAGGATGTTCTGAAATCAGACTGTGGTGATGGCTGTACGACTCTGTAAGTATACAAAGTTCTCTAAATCTCACGCTTAGAACAGGTGAATTGGTGATGTATAAATTTTATCTCAAAGCTGTTTTTTTTTTTTAAAAAAGTATCACAATCTCGGACTTCCCTGGTGGCGCAGTGGTTGAGAGTCCGCCTGCCTCAGCAGTGAGAGGGCCACGTACCGCAAAAAAAAAAAAAAGTATCACAATCTCATTTCCACATCCACCCTATTCAGACAACCAGCTGCCAGTCTCAGCCTCTGGACAGACACGGCCATGTCCCCAAAGCAGCACTCAGCATCCTCCCCAGGCCATGGCTAAGGCTTAGAGGCATCCATCAGAAAGAGCAAGGACAGAGATGTTGCTTTAGTTCACAGGTGCCTTCGGTTTCTGCTGGATACCTGGAGCCCACCTGAGAATGTCAGCTCAGTGGGAGAACTCCGCCTTTAGTAGTTACGGTGGCCAGATACAGTCTATTTCCAACATCAGACAGAAGGGTCCCCAGGGCACGCCGGCTCTACCTCCAGAAGGTGGGGCTGAGACATCCCTGCCTCCTACAAAACTGGAAACCTGCAGTGGTGGCCACCCTGTCACCCGCTTTCTTTTGGGGTCCCTCTTTTTCCACCCATGGCTCCAGAGCCTGCTTGTTCACCTGGGGGTGTGACTGAGTGTGGCCCCTCCCGATAGCAGAGCCGTCTTCTTCTAACCAGTCCTGGCTTCTGACTAAGGCGAGCTTTGAGTCAGAAACCCCGTCTCCTAGGAAGCTTCTCTGTTTGTGTCATTAAGCCATCGAAGGCCAGCCAGAGACCATGAGGTTGGAGGAGACCCTATGTGAGCCTGAGTGACCTTCTCCACTGCCCCCTCCCGGGCCCAGTCTGGCACTGCTTCCCTGTGCCGTGTGCTGGGCTTTCAGAACCAGCTGGAGGTGTCAGAGCGGTAGCTAGTGTCGCCCAAAAGTCCTATAGAAACTCTGTCCCATCATTGTGTGAATGGGATCATTGGGAACAAGTAAGTCCCCACCTGGATTCAGAACAAAACAAAAAGGTTCTGGATTTCCTAAGTGTATGACATCCTGAATTAGGAGGACTGGCCTGCCCAGCCCCAGGATGGGGTGGAACCCAGGTAAAGCTCCTTGTAAGGACGCTGACAGCCCTTCCAAGTGAAAAAAGAGGGGGTCCAAGAGCACACCTGCCCAGTTTCTTCTCCCTGATAAAAAGTATGTGAGATCAAAGGGGCTCTTGCTGCCGCTGTCAGCTGTGATGCCAGCCGCCTCTGGATGCTTGGCTGTGTCCGGGGTGTTGCAGGGGCCCCGTTCTTGACCCACATGTGCCTTCTCTCTGAGCAGTTGGAGACTCCTTCTCCGTCAGCTACACAGCATCACTCGAGGCCAGAGACGTTGGGAGTGGAGAGGTCCTGCTGCTTCCTGCCCAGCTCTCCTTCCAGAGTTCATCACCGGTATTGTCTTTGTTACTTTGATTTCTTTCCTGTCACTGTTGTTTTAGAAACCCTGGACACAACATCTGTTAGTTCATTCTTTTCTTCGTTCCATCCTTCATTTGTTCAGTGATACCCAATTCTGGATGAATGCGCAGGCCCTGGAATCTCACACACTTCACCATGAATCAGGCTCCCTCGAAGCTCCTTGTGACCTTAATTACTTTACCCTCTGTGGACCTGATTATCAAGATATGTAAATGCTAGATGTTAATTTCTCATCGCTGTGTCTCGGGCGTAGTAAGCACTCAACCAAATATCTCCCATTTGTACTGGTTTGCTAGAGCTGCTGTGAAAAAGTACCACAGACCAGATGGCTCAAAAACAACAGAAATTTATTTGTTCACAGTCCTGGAGGCTGGAAGTCCAGAAGCTGGAAGGTGTGGGCAGGGTTGGTTCCTTTTGACGCCTCTGTCCTTGGCTTGTAGATGGCTGTCTTCTCCCTGTGTCCTCACGTGGTCGTGCCTCTCTGTGTGTCTGTGTCCTAGTGTCCTCTTCTTTGAAGGACACTTTTCAGGTGAGATCAGATTCACCTTGGTGGTCTCATTTTACTTTAATCACGTCTGTAAAGGTTGTCTCCAAATACAGACACATTCTGAAATACTGGGGATTAGGGCTTCAACGTATGGATTTTGGGGGGACGTGATTTAACCTGTAACCCCATGACTATTAGCACCTTCATTTTCCATTCGCTTTTTTGTTAATCCACGTAGGCAGTGAATGTGGTTGGTTGCATGACCCTTGGTACATGCTGTACACTTCTGGGAATACAGAGGAGGAGATCTGTGCTCTGCTCGAGGCCGGAGATCTTGGGAGTGGAGAGGTTCCGATGCTTCCTGCCCAGCTCTCCTTCCAGAGTTCATCACCGGTATTGTCTGTGTTGTCAAGACAGTATTATCAAGATCTCTGGCCTCAAGATCAAGGAGCTCGTGCTCTAGTTACTCTGGTCATTTTGTTCTGATTTCAGTCCCTGGAGAAAGTACCTTTTATAATAGACTTAGAAAATGAGGCTCCAAGGGTGACTGCCCCAGGTCACGTGGCAGAATCAATATCGGACCCCACAGCTGCCGGATCCTTCCATCCAAGGCTGGGGAGCCTGTGTGCAGTGTTTCTGCTGCAATAAGAGAAATAGTCCTGGATAAAATTAAATAAAATGAAAGATTCCCAAAAGGTAAAGACCAGATATGAGAAAACTGTATAAAGCTGTCAGAAAAGACAGATGTCTCCGAACACAATTAAGTGCAAAGTCAAGAACAGAGGACAAAGGGTACAAAAATGGAGATAAAACGGCCCAGAAGAAATACCATCCGAGTTTCAAAGGAGAGGAAACCAAATATGTTAAAATCAAAATTTAAGATAAGGCAACAGCCAGAAACCAACAGTGAGAAACTCAAAAACCCAGTGAAATTGGAAGCCTCCACCTCCTCGTGTAGGGAGGGGACGTTAGGCCAGGGCGGCTTCACCTCCCAGAAGAGCCTGGGGAGGCTGGTGGGGAGCAGGAGGCATGAGGTCCGGGGCCTCTCACCCCAGGGCGACCTCCTTGGCTGTCACCCCCTGATGGGTCCTGTCCATTGCTTTGCTTGGTGCCTGTCTGTGTCATGTTAACCCCATCCCCCCAGTAAACCCCCATCCGCCACTAGGATGTCACTCAGTGAGACCAGGGACCCCATTGGCCCTATTCCCAGGTGTGTTCTCAGTGCCAAAAATAGAGCCCCACCCACACTAGTTGCTCAGTAAATGTTTGTTGAGTGAACGAATGAATAGATCAGTGAACTAATGGCTCTTGGGCAGGTGTGATTGTTTTCTTTTTTCACTTCTCTGAGCCTCTAGTCTCTCATCAGTAAAAGGGAGATCGTTCTATAGTCTCCAGTCTCTTGTGGGGATAAAAGAGGTAATTTTATATTTGCACGTGGCCTGCAGTTTCTTTCCGTCCCCTTCCAAGCCTTCAGGTGCTCTCTGGGCAGTTCTGTAGACAGAGGGGAGAGTCCCCCTGCCCACCTGGAGATTCCATGTGTTGTAGGTTCCTGCCTGTGTTAGACTGTCAGCATCACCCTTCCTGGCCCTGGAAGGCCCGTGGAAGGGGCCGGCATTTGCTGAGTGGATGAGTGTTGATAATGGTGAGCGGCTCCTATGCCTCGTTCTCCAATCGGTTCACCCATTTGGACTTCACAGTTTCTTTGGGTGACTCCTAGGCCTTCCTGCGGGATGGCAAGAAGGTCCAGTGTATTTGGGGCTGAACATGATCAAAGTTTGAGTGAGACTCACGACAACTCCCCAAGAGAACAGTGGTCTACTCTGCTTGTCAGCCATAAAGAGGCTGACACTACAAATGGGAGAATAAAGGAGTTATTTAAAAATGCAGGTGCCCAACTTGAAATCCTTCAAGTTAGTGTGGAGCTGGTGTCTGGTATTTCAGAGGTGGGAACGCTGTCCTCGCTGTGTTTTCAGAACAGTTCGGTGTCTCTGAGTTTCAGTTTTCCTACCTGAAAAATGAGAGGGGTAGGAAGACTCCTGGCAATCTTTTCTAGTTCTGACATTTTCACATGGTATGAGATCAGTGGAGAGGGTAATAAAAATAGTTACCACTTACTAATCCTCACAGCATGAGGTAGGTACTGTCAGAAATGCATTATGTTTAGATCTGGAAACTACTTTCTCAAACACACACACACAGATGTGCACACATGCATGCACATGGATACACACACATGCACACACATGCACATGGGTTCACACATGTGCACGTGGATATGCACACATACACATGGATACACACATGTGCATGTGGGTGTACACACATGCACGTGTGCACATGGAAATGCACACATACATGCACGTGGACACACATGCACACACGTGCACGTGGATATGCACATGGGTTCACACATGTGCACGTGGAAATGCACACATACATGCACGTGGACACACACATGCATACACGTGCACGTGGATATGCACACATACACGCGTGGACATGGATACACACATGCACGTGGATATGCACACATACACACATGCACCTCAAATTCATACAAGGGTAGATGAGACAGGACCTAGATGAAGGGAGGTCAAAGAGGGGGAAATCTAGAACATTCATCTCCCGTTCCTTACCATTTATTGTATAAACATGCTGCCCACCTTATAAAACCATCACTGGATCTCACGTGGTCCATGTTTCCTGACTTCAGGCTGTGATCTAAAACATGTTTCTCAAGCCTTGAAGTTTATGTAGGCGCGGGGCTGAGGATTCATGTTTTGCGGAGAGATGAAGTACACTTTCAGCCCCTTTCTGCTGAGACTTTGAGTGTCAGGAAACACAAGGAGGAGGGACCCAGAGGGAGTGAAGAGAGAGGAAACTGGCCTTTGAACCCAGTAGTTCAGGAGACCCTGAAACTCACAGAGCACCATGAATATTCCAAAGCACAGACAATTCAGGAACAGAAAGGGCCAAATGATTGCTCCATAGGTGTCTCTTCTTCAAAGACTTGTTTGTTTATTTGTTTGTTTCTTAAAATTTCCATTTCCCTCCTGAAAAGGAAATCTTGTGACATTTTGACTTCCCTTGGAAGCCTCCATCAGCTTGTCCTGCTGGCCCATGATGCATTTGGGATGCCCCAGTGCTCCCAGTGTGACTGCTGTAACAACTGTAGGGCATGGATCAGGAGGTTTCCTACCTCAGGTGGACCATCACTCAGGTCAAGGGAAAATGCCTCCAAGTGGCCGTGATAGGATTACACAGGGGTTGCCTAGCTCATTGGACTTCGGGCTCCAAGTCTCCAGACCAGGTTACCTACATTGATACAACCACCCATCACCACCTGCTACACCCAATAGCAGTAATACTTTCACAGCACTCCTCCCTATGTGCCAGGCACCCTTCTAATTAATCCTCACAGCAATCCTCCGAGTTGAATATAATTCCCATTGTACAGATGAGGAAACTGAGGCTCAGAGAGGTCAATAACTTGTCCAAAACCAGAGTGCTGGAGAGTGATAGAGCCAGGCGTGAACTGGGGTAGTCTGGTTATCTCCAGACTACCCTGCACTGCCTTTCAGTTGCAAGATATTCTGACTCTACCCTCAGGAAGAAGTATGATCTCATGTTGAGTCTCCTCAGATACCACATGGCTGGACAGATAGCAGTCATAACGCTCACCCTTCATTTTTCCATTTCCTATGTTTTCTAAGCAGAGGAGTATTAGAAGGTATTGGGAGGAGACACGTAGGGAGTTGGGGTTTAGGGGTGTTGGGAGCATTGGAAAGAGAGCTGACAATTGGAGCAATGACATCAGAGCCTGTGATTCTCTCCCCCTTCCTGAAGGGTACAGACTAGATCCCAGAGGGTGAAAGAGACTGCTCCAGGTCACAGGGCGGGTCATCCCTCACCCCAGCCCGACCTGACTGTAACCCCAAGTGTTTCACCACCAGGACATACTGCCTGGGTTTCCCTAGCAATTAGGGAAACTGGTGTTTGGATTTCACACATGCCTCTAGGAGAGAAGGAGGCATCACGGTTTCATAGACCTTTCCCCCAAAGGGACTTTAAGACCTCCACAAGCCTCCACCCGCAAAGTCAAGGGCCCAGTGTTGTTGCAGGCACGGTGGGTTGGTGGGTCGGAAACACGAAATGTTACCCCGTGTCTCAGATGTCAAAACCTATTTACTGAAGTGCTTTCTTTTTCCTTTTTCTAGAACAGAGCCCAGCTAAAAGCCCTTTTCACCATAACAACAGAAGAAAAGATAACGGTAGGAGAAAATCTTTGACCCGGACACCTGCTTTATGCCCCCGGTGTGTCTTTTTATGTCTTTGGTGTGTGGTCTCTTGCTGTCCTCAGAGCCAAGGGTAGGAGTCTACCGCTGGCCTTAGCCTCCCAGACACGAGCCAAGGCTGGGGGCTCTGTGCAGTCTGGGGTCCCCCAGTGTGGGCTGAGGCTGTCTGGCTAGTTTCCTGGATGATCCTTTCATCTGGGCAAGACCGGTCGGTCACTGCCTGGACAGGCTGGGGCCTCACCCACCCATCAGCCGGCTGGTACCCACCCTGCAGTGTTCATCCCACGGCTAGTGGGTGGTCATGTTTTGTCTTCCCAGAGCTGCCCAGGGCCCTGCAGGCCTGCTTCTGCTGTTCACCATTAACATTTCTCCATTTTTGTTCATCATTCAATCACCCACAGCTCATGCATTCACTCATTCGCATGTTCATCAAGTGTTTATTCACTATATAACCACGCTCCACATTTCTTAAGCACCTACTAGGTGCCAGGCATCCTAAGCGTCTTCATTTGTTGAATTGTGACATCTTCACCATAATCTGAGGGAAGAGATTGTATTTTAAATCACCTCCATTTCATAGATGGAGAAACTGAGGCACACTTAGGTCAAGTCATTTGCCCAACGTCACATGGCTAGGGTATCAGTGTTCCCAAGACCACTCCCAGGTGCAGTGATTCCCTAGGGGGGCTCACAGGACCGCACACATAGTCTTACTCAGGCTGATTTATGACAGAGAAAGGATGCAAAGCAGAATCAGCAAAGGGGACAGGGACTCAGGGCGAGGTCTGGAGGACACCAGGTGCAGGCTTCCAGGGTCCTCTCCCAGTGGGGACCCGTAGGACACGCTTAATTCCTCTGACATCAGGTTGTGACAGCACATGTGAAGTGCTGTCTACCAGGGAAGCTCATTAGAGACCCAGTGCCAGAGTTTGTACTGGGAGCTGGGCACGGGGCACCCTCTGCCTGGTACCTCCCAGGAGGACAGCATGTATTCAGTGTACACCACATCCTTTGCCCAACAGTTTAGGCCCTGTGAGCCCCTCTTATCAGGAGATGATGGGAACCCTCTGAAACCTGAGTTCCCAGACACCAGCCAAGGCCCAGCACCTTGAGCAGGCCTCCCAGAGGATGGAAGTCTCAGACCTGCTGTGTGAACGCCATTCTGCACAGGTAGTATTAGAATAAGGTATGAACCCAGGCCCTTTGGCTCCAGAGCCCTGCTGCTGGGCAGTGGGCCACACTGCCTCCTAGTGAGCCGAATGGCTGCACAGATGAGGCCGGCGCAAAACCCGAGTCAGGCACACAGGTGCAGACAGTTCTCCGGGCGGCACCATGTCTGATCCCTTCCTGCACCCCGCACGGTGCCTTACGTTGTGGGTGGCACTCAACAGGTAAATATCCCGTGACTGAGCTGATTGTTGTCAATGCCGCGTGATTGCAATAAAGGTCAGAGAACATTCATTTAATCAGTATTTATGAGCCCTTTCTCCGTGGCCCAGACCTCCTCACATAGATGGAGACGAGCCATACCCAGGTCTTCAGGGCTGTCTCCAGCTCATTGCCTTCAGGAGAAACAGGCATAGGTGGCCCCTCAGGGCTGTAGACCCATGGGTGCAAGCCTTGGCAGTGGAGCAATGGGTTGGATTTCAGCCCCACTGGCCCCTGGGCCAGGTGACCTCTGCCAGTGGACCATGTTCAAGGAGGTCATTATCGACTGGGGAGATGAGACATATGCAGGTGATGGCCCTAGAGTGTTGTGGAAACAACGGGCCCTTGCACCAGAGGCCGGGACTTGCATCCCTGTTTTTCCACGGATTGTATGTGACCTTGGGCACATTACTTACCTCCCTGGACCTCAGTATCCTGGCTGTAAAATGAGAATAATAATAGTACCCGCTTCATAGGGTGGTCGTCAAAGTAAACGGATTGATGCAGGCAAAGCACTCGGCACAGTGCCTTGCATCCTGTAAGCGCTCAATAAACATCATCAGTATTATTACACATGGAAATAACGCTGCTGTGCAAATGTTCTGTGTTAATTGCGAAAAGAATGTTACGTATCAGGGTCTCAAGCTTAAATTCCCACGAGGGCCGTGCCGGTGCTGTAAGCGTGTGAGTCAGGCCCACGCAAGATTCTAGGGCACAGAGGAGTCTGAGGCAGCCTGGAGATTCCGATCGACCATCACCCACCATCCCTTCCCCACACTGAGACATTAAACAAGGGCAAAAAGCCAAACAAACCACGTACATCAGCTGTGACTGAACTTGTGAGGTTGTGACCCAACGTACAGATCATAGGTTCTGGGGGTACTGACAAGGGGGAAAGGGTGGGCTGGGCGGGCTGGGTGGATGGCAGGCCTCTTGGAGGAGGTAAGAATTCACTTGGATCTTGAAGGAGTTAATTAAGGGTGGAGGAGAGGTTTCTAAAATATGTATCTGAAGATCTGACGTCAAGGTTAAGCCTGTTTGACTGTCGGTTGGACGTGAACCAAGGTTTACTGGGCTCGAGCACAGTGCCTGGCACCTTTTAGGTATACGTAAGGAGGAGGCCTAGCCCTTGCCAGCTGCAGCGTGTGTTCTAGCACGGTTGACTTGGGCACCTGCAGAGATAACGTCGTTATACTAGGAAAGTGTGACAGTGATGAATAGGAGGAACTCAGCAGTGAGGTATAAGCTCCTCTGACATTTTTATCAAGCAGTTAAAAACTACAAAGCAAAGACATTGAGTAACCCATTGTGTAAATTGGGAACTGCAACACTTGGAAGAGATGCCATCACCTCCTTAATTTCTTATTAATTTCCTGAGGGTGAAACTGATAGATGTCAACTAAGACCCCAAGAAGTCTTCTTACCCTTTCTGCCTCCTGGATGAATAGAGAGAAAAAGAATCCCTCCACCCTGTGCCGGACATTGAGTGCAGGTGTTCTTTTTTTAAAAAATTGTATTGAAGTATAGTTGATTTACAATGTTGTGTTAATTTCTGCTGTACAGTAGAGTAACTCAGTTATACATATATATATATATATACTTTTTCGTATTCTTTTCCATTGTAGTTTATCACAGGATATTGAGTATAGTTTCCAGTGCTATCCAGTAGGACCTTGTTTATCCTATGGATAGTAGTTGAGTGGAGGTGTTCTGATTGAGCTGGACTTCACTCCAGCTTCTTGTAATTTGGGGGACAGCTGACAGGATCTTTTGGAAGAAAAATGAAGATGAATTCCCTCAACAGATTTAAATCTAAATGGATAAAACAAGTTTTAAAGAGTAAATATCGGTTAATATGCTATGAAAAAAACCATGGGGCAAAACCATGGGTCTGAGTACACAAAATAGTTGAAAACTTTACATTTGAAAACAGTATTAAAAAAGGTAAGGGGTAAACTTGGGAAAATATTTGTAGCATACATTAAAAAGGATTAATGTCTTTATAATATAAAGAGCTCCTATTCATTAATAAGATAAAGAATGCCTCAGTAGATAGCTATGTACGATATGAGAATTTCTCAAACACAAAGATTTACAGTGTGTGCCCTTGAGCACAGTGGAGGGAACGTGTAACTCCACTGGCAAAATCATTTGGCTTTGGGTTTAACTCAGAGGGCTGGAAGCATGCAGTCGCATATCATCACGTCTGCCTTCTCTGGATCACTTCTTTGGATGACTTACCAGCCTTCTGCCTGTTCAGTCCTGCTTCCCTCCAGCCCATCATCCTGAAACACAAGCCTGCTCACTTTCTATTCTGGAGGGGCTCCCCATTGCCTGCTGGATAAAGCCCAGTTCCCTTAAGTTAGGATTCAGGCTCCATCAGGAAAGGTGACCTCTGCTATCTCCCTGTGCCGTGGGGTTCCTGTGTTTTCCACATCGCTCCGGTTTTACACATGCTGATCCTTTCCTTCCTGTCCTCTGGCAGCTCGTAAACATCCTGCAGGACCCTGACCAACTTTCTCCACCTCTGTGATTCCTTCACATCCCCCAAGCAGGCTGGTGGCACCCCTTGCTGGGATCTAGTGGCATTGGGACATCTGATAAACCTTGTCACTCTGTGGCATTGAGATTATTCCCCTGGTTGGCACTTAATACATTTTTGTTGACATCAGAATAGAAATTTTGCCCAGGGGGAGACTTTAAAGATTATCTAGTTTTACTTCCTCATTTAAGAGTGAAGAAAACTCAGGTCCTGAGAGGCTTTGGGAACTGGCCAAGGTTCTGAAGTTTGATACAACATTGAGGATTGGAACCATGCTGTGCAGTTTCTTCTGGAGTCCAAGCCTTATTCACTGGATTCTAACTTACAGACCTCTGTTAGTGAGTGTGATCATCTCTGTTTATGGTTACCTTCAAGCTCTTGCTCTTGCCAGAGTTATCAGAGTCTCTGCCCTCAGAGCTGCCCCTCAAGGGCTGTGGGACGAGGGTCAGCAAGTCACTGACTCCTCTGCTTCTTCAAGCAGTTGAAGGATTTCAACTAAATTACTCCTAAAATGTCTTTCAGAGAAATCATTCTGTATGCTCTCCCTTTCAAACTTTTCCTGGTTTGGGGAGGGGGTGGGATTTAATATATGTCTATTATGGACACTTTAAACAAAAAACCCTTCCACACACACACACACACACACACACACACACACACGCACACACACGGACACAAGGAGAAAGTTAGAAGAATAAGATAACATTTCTTCATATCCCCGCCACCAGAGATAACCATTGCTAGCATGGTAGTTTCTTGCCTTCTGCAAGTCTATAAATATATTTATTACATAATTGAAGTCAAATTGTATAAACAATTTTTCCTCATGCTCTTGTAACTTGTTATCGGATTTTAAGCATTTCTTTTGAAAATCTTTTTTGGTCTGGCATTGCTCTTCATAAATGCAGCGGTGGAACGCATCAAAGGAATCTGCTACCAGCTGATACGTGATTAAAGTGGTGATAATAACGGATGCTTTTCCAGAGACAAGAAGGAAAGTTAGTGTGGGCTCTGGGGGTGAGACAAGCTGGGATCACTGAGCCACCTCTTTTTCTTTATTCTTAGATAATGAAGTTTAAGGTAGATGGGCTCTTTGAAATTCTGTACTTACAATGATTATCAGTGGAATTTTTCTGCAAGATTTTTGCCCTCATTTTACAGATGGGGAAACTGCAGCTCAGGGAGGGAAAGGCTCAGAGTCCCACAGTGTGGTAGGGGAGGAGCTGAGAGTTGAGCCCGCAATGAGGGCCCAAGTCCATGGTCTTTACGAGTATGTTCTGCTGCTTCCCATAGCATTGTTTGTGGTTCTCATCATTTCTCCATTGGCTGTGTCATCCAGGTTCACCCTCCTCCAGGCTGTCTCTTTCTAAAATACTGATATGACCATGTTACTTCCTGGCTTAAAACCCTGCAGGGAACCCCCTAAGCCTGTAGGATGATGTCGCAAATCCCTAACCTTCTCTTAAAGGCCCTCTGGGACCTGGGCTGTGTCTCTTGCCATCTGCAAGTCCTGCCCATGTTGTTCCCTCTGCCTGGCTCACCCTCCTCCTGGCGTGGTTCATTGTCCTCTCCCCACGGGTCACCTCTTGGAAGGTCTTCTTTGTCCTTTGAGCTGGGTTAGGGACTGCCCCTCTTTTCTCCTTGCCCTAGTCACACATGTCGCCCCAGCCTGTGTGCCTGGCCATTCCTCTATAGGACGCTGAGCTCCTCGGAGCAGGGCCTGGGTCTCTTTGCTCCTTGTGTTCCCTTGTCAAGAAAGGTTACCACCACATCTAAACATTGAGTCAAACCTGGCAGTAATTGTGATGTAGCCACTTAATAGAAATTTTCAGGTAAATGGAATTATAGCAAAGCTTGGTTTTTGCACCCATGAAGTGTGAATTCTGTATTTAAAGCATTGTTCTAAAGATTTAAAAGGAATTACTTGGCCTCTGATGAAAGTTCAATAAAGATATTGATCGTTAAGTGTAGTTTTGAAGGGATGGTTTTTAGCCAGAGACTCAGGAATTCTAAAATTCTGCCCTGCTAGTCACTTACCGCAAAAGGGTGAGCTGTATACTCAGAGAGGGAATCAAAGTGTTCACAGCGGCACAAGCCCCTGATGACTCAATGCAGGGCTCCTGGTAAAAGGCCAGGCTGGAGCCTGAGCCCTGGAGAGGCAGCTGCGGTCTGAAGACTACTGCCTAGACCATGGGGTGTGAATCCTGGGTCTGTTACTTGTTAGCTCTGTGACCTTGGGCCATTTATTTAACTTATTTATACTTTGGCATTGTAATCTGTAAAATATGGATTAAAATAGTGCCCACTTTATACTATTGCCGTGGGGAGTGAATGGATAAAACACGTAAAGCACTTGGAACTATCCTTGGCACTCAGTATCTGCTCAATACATATTAGCTATAATGATGGTGGTGATGGTGGTGATAATGATGGTATTGATGGTGATGATGGTGGTGATAATGATGGTATTGATGGTGATGATGGTGATGTTATGGTAAGGACGATGATGGTGATGGTGGTGATGGTGTTGTTGATGGTGATGATGGTGATGATGACGATGATGGTGATATGAGTGATTATGGGGATTTTCCTTCCCATAAAGCTAAATCTTGAGATTCAGTCTTCTTTGGCCATTTATATGGAGGAGGGAAGTTGAAGACTAGAGGCGTTGTGGACAGGTCAGGGGATCAGGACCTAGCTTAAGTTAGTAACAGAGGTAAATGAAGAAGGTTGTAAAGAAGAAAGTGAGACTTGTGAGTGGGCTTGCCCCAAGTAGGCAGTCTTTACCTAGGTTTGCTTATCACCTGGTATTGGAAAGTAGGAATTGCAAGATCTCAAGGTGGAGGTGGGAAGAGGAGGAGTGAGGTGGCTTGTCTTGGCTGTTCTACTTCCTAAAGCAGGAAAGGGAGGAAGGGAGGGAGACTTTGAGAGAATGAGCTAGTTTTGTTCCTGATTTTTTTAGTACGTGGACGCTGCCTGCCTGTAATTCTGTCCCAATATCTGTTTCTGGTTCTCATCCATCAGACAAGTAACTTCTACCACGGTGTGGGAGGTTGAGACTAAAAATGTGTTTAGAAAACCACACAGCCCCCTGGACGGCAAGTAGTGTAATGTACCGGGGAGAACACAGACTTTGGAACTAAGCAGAGCTAGTCTGTCCCTCTTTAACTATGGACTTTGATTAACTACCTGATCTCTTTGCATCTCCATTTATCTATCAGTGGAATGGGAATAATACATCCCCTGCAGGATTGCTGAAGATTGAGTGAGATAAAGCAATACCACACTTTTTCAGTTTCCTAGGGCTGACATAACAAATTATCACAAAGCTTAGAACAACAGAAATTTATTCTCTCACCGTTCTGGAGGCTCGAAGACTGAAATCAAGGTGTCAGCAGGGTCATGCTCCCTTTGAAGACTCTAGGGAAGAATCCTTCCTTGCTTCTTCCCAGCTTCAAGTGGCTCCTGGAAATGCTTCCTTGGTTGTAGCTACATCACTCCAATCTCTGCCTCCATGGTCACGTAGTCTTTTCTCTGTGTATGTCTGTCTCCAAATCTCCCTCTCCTTATAAGGATACAGTCACTGGATTTAGGACCCACCCTAATCTAGTATGACCTCATCTTAACTTGACTATGTGTGCAAAGACCTCATTTCCAAATGAGGTCACACGCATAGGTACTGAGGGTTAAGATTTCAGCATAGCTTTTTGGAGGACACAGTTCAACCCCCTACGTGCATCTAGCCCAGGGAGTGGCATATTGTAGGTGATCAAATGTCATTCATTCCCTTACCTCTCCATTCTTCTCCCTAAGGCTGTAAAATTAGAAGTGTTTGCCTTCTGTCAGTAGCGAACTTTGAAAACAAATCGCTGATCTATAGCCTTTTGTTCTCTTTAGACACAGATGTTTTGTCTCCTCTCCATCAGTATTTTAATGTAACCTGTTTGCAACTGCTTTTCATAGTTGCCCAGTTTATTGATTTTCTTCTTATCTGATAGGTTCACAAATCAGAGCTTAGAAGGCTATTTCCAGTGCAAATGGAGAACTTGCGTTTCAATTTGGTGCTAATGAAAATGTAAGATTTAGAATCAGGATGTTTGAGTCTGAAAACAGAATTGGTTTCCTGACCACCTCTGCTAACAGCCTCTATGGACAGAGGCTGATTCATCATAGGTGAGTCATATGTGGCAACACACTTTGATTCAGGTTCCAGTAATTGTCTGGACCGAAGCTCCTGTTCCCAACCTAACTTGGCTTTGACTGTTTGGAAGGTCAGGTTGGCCTTGTTGGTCTGTCAGAAAAATTTAACCTTAACTACAGTGTGTATTGTGACCACAGTAATGAGGAATGGGTTGGGTGTCTTCCAGCTCCTACATAATGCATTAAATGTTCCCATAACCTGCAGCCACTTTTTTACTGAAGTATAGTTGATTTACAACGTTGCGTAAGGTTCAGGTGTACAGAAAAGTGATTCAGTTATACATATATATATTCTTATTCATATTCTTTTCCCTTGTAAGTTATTAAAAACATTGAGTATAGTTCCCTGTGCTATACAGTAGGATCTTGTTGGTTATTTTACATATAGTAGTGTATATATGTTAATCCCAAACTCTTAATTTATGCCTCCCCGCAACCTTTCCCCTTTGGTAACCATGAGTTTGTTTCCTATGTCTGTGGGTTTATTTCTATTTTGTATATAAGTTCATTTATATCATTTTTTTAGATTCCACATATAAGTGATATCTTATGATATTTGTCTTTCTGTCTGGTTTAATTCACTTAGTATGATCATCTCTAGGTCCATCCATGTTGCTGCAAATGGCATTATTTCATTCTTTTTTATGGCTGAGTAATATCCCATTGTGTATATGTACCACATCTTCTTCATGCATTCATCTGTCGATGGATATTTAGGTTGCTTCCATGTCTTGACTATTATAAATAGTGCTGCAATGAACATTGGGGCCTGCAACCATTTTGAATTAAACTTGTCACAGGTTGGCTTCTCTGGAAGCAGATGCCGAGACAGAATTGGGGTATAACATGGTAACCAGTGTGCAGAAAAGTTGACATAGCTGGCCTGAGACTGCTATCCTTGGAAAGCCCTACTTACAAGGTTAGCCCTTGGCTGGCATCTGGGAACTTGGATTTCAGGACGATTCTCACCAGTTACTGAACTATGGGTGGCTCACCCACCTAAACTGTTTTTATAAAGAATATATTTTATGTTGAACACCTCATTTCCATCTGGAGTCTGGGATTTTGGTACATGCCAGGCAGAGGGTGCCTAAGTGACTAGTCCTGAATAACAACCTTGGGTACTGAGTCTCAAATGAGCTTCACTGGTGGACAGCGTTTATGCTCATTGCTGCAGGAATTAAGCGTGCCCTTTGTAGCTCCGCTGGGAGAGGACCTTAGAAGCTTGCTCCTGGTTTCCCTGGACTTTGCCCTACATGCCTTTTCCTTTTGCTGAGTTTTCTTTGTATCCTTTCACTGTAATCATAGCTGTAGAATGATTATATGCTGAGTCCTTTGTGATTTTATATGAGTCTTAGTGAATCATCTAACCTGGGGGTGGTCGTGGGGTTCCCCCAACACAATCAGATCACCTGTGAAGGGGAGGAGGAGGAAGCAGGTTTGGGCAGAGAAAGAAGTCAAGTGTGATCCAGGCTGACAAAGCTTCACCTTGCAGAGAGCTGTGGGGCAAGTGTTGTCACCTGTCTGAGCGTCCCTCATCAGGCTAAATGGCTGGCCATTATGCCTCTGCCTTGTTCTGTTACCAGATGTCGGCATGACCTAGGTGAGGTGGCTCTCTGCAGCTGATCTAGACCATGAAGTGGGAGGTCTACTGACCACACTGCCCGTAGCTGGACACCTAGTCCTTCCCTGAAGGGAGATCTGGGTGGTGCATCTCCTTGTCTACCAAACTTACCTTTAGAACTCATTATTATCATTTTTTTGTCTCCTGATTATACAAGTAATACATGCCCATTATAGAAAACACAGAAACATAAAGAGAAAATTCATCAAGTAATTATGCTCAACAAAATTCTGGAATATTTTCTTCATAGGTTCCATATGTATATGGGTGCATATATATTATTTTAATGTAATTGGAATTTTTATGTATATACAGCTTTGTGTCTTCTTTTAAAATATTATACTAGCATATAGACATTTTTTATATTACTAAAACTTCAGCACGCAAAAGTCAGTTGCTTTTATATACATACACAATGAACAATCCAAAAAGGAAATTAAGAAAACAATTTAATTTACAGTAGCATCAAAAAGAATAAAATACTTAGGAATAAGCTTAACCAAGAGGTAAAAGACTTGTACACTGAAATTTACAAAACACTGCCGAGAGAAAATTAAAGACCAGTAAGTGGAAAATCATCCCTTGTCCATAGACTGGAAGACTTCATATTGCTATGATCTACAGATTCAGTGCAATCTCTGTCAAAATTCCAATGACATTTTTTTTTGTAGAAATAGAAAGAAAACCCATCCTAACATTCATATGAAATCTCAAAGGAACCCAAATAGCCAAGACAATCTTGAAAAAGAACAAAGTTAGAAGTCTCACGCTTCCTGATTTCAAAACTTATTACAGAGCTGCAATAATCAAGCAGTGTGGTAATGTCATGAAGACAGACATAAAGACCAATGAAAAGAATAGAGAGCCCAGGAAAAAAAAATCCCTCACATCTATAATAAAATGATTTTCAAGAAGAGTGCCAAGACTATTCAGTGGGGAAAGGATAGTCATTTCAGTAAATGATGTTGGGGAAACTGGATATCCAAAATAAAGTTGGGGTCCAAAATAAAGTTGGACCCCTACATTATACCATGTACAAAAATTAACTCATACAGCATCAAAGACTTAAATGTAAGATCTAAAACTATAAAGCTCTTAGAAGCAAACATGTGGGAAAGCTTCATAACACTGCATTTGGCACTGATTTCTTGGATATGACCCAAGAGCACACGTAACAAAAGAAAAAAAAACAGATAAATTGGACTACAACAAAATTAATAACTTCTGTGCACCAAAGGACACAATCTACAGAGTGAAGGGCAGCTCACAGAATGGGGGAAAATATTTGCAAATCATTTATATGATAAAAGGTTAATATCTATACCACATAAAGAAATCCTATGTCTTAGTCTGGGCTGCTATAACAAAGTGTCATAGACTGAATGGCTTATACAACCCACATTTATTTCTCACAGTTCTTTAGGCTGGGAAGTCCAAGGTCAAAGTAGATACGCCAGTAGATATGTTATCTGTTGAGAACCCATTTCCTGGTTTGTAGATGGCCATCTTCTCATTGAATCCGCCTTTGGCAGAGAGCAGAAAGAGCTCTGGTCCATTTGTCTCTTTATAAGGACACCATTTCCCTTCCAAAGGCCCCATCTCCTAATACCATCACAAGGGCGGTTAGAATTTCAACATATGAATTTTGGGAATACACACAAACATTCAGTCCCTAATGTCCTACAACTCAATAACAATAATAACCAAACAACCAGATTAAAAAATTGGCAAGAGACTTGAATAGACATGTCTCCAAAGAAGATATACAAATGGCCAGTGAACACATGAAAATATGCTCACCATCACTAGTCATTAGGGGAATGCAAATCACCTCACGCCTGTTAATGTGGCTTTTATTAAAAAAAAAAAAAAAAAAACCAGAAAATAACAAGTGTTGACAAGAATGTGGAATAATTGGAACCCTTGTGCACTGTTGATGGGAATAAAAATGTGCAGCCTTTATGGAAGACAGTATGGTCATTCCTTAAAAATTAAAAAATAGAATTATCATATGACCCAGCAATTCCACACCTGGGTATATCCCCAAAAGAATTGAAAGCAGGGTCTTGAAAAGATTGGTATACTCATGTTTGTAGCAACATTATTCACAAGAGCTGAAATTTGGAAACAACCCAAGTGTCTATCAATAGGTGAGTGGATAAGCAGATGTCGTGTATTCATACAATGGAATATTAGCCTTAAAAAGAAAGGAAATTCTGACATATGCTACAACATAGATGAAGCTTGAGGGTGTTATGCTAAGTGGAATAAGCCACTCATAAAAAGACAAATACTGTATGATTCTACTAATATGAAGCCCCTAGAGTGATCATATTCATAGAGACAGAAAGTAGAATGGTGGTCACCAGGGGCTGGGGAAGGAGGGAGTGGGGAGTTGTTTAATGGATAGTGTTTCAGTTTTGCTAAATGGAAAAGTTCTGGAGATGGTTGTACAGTATGGTTGCACTTAACACAACTCTACACTTAAAAATGATTAAAATGGTAAATGTTATGTAACGTGTATTTTACTCCATTAAAAAAAATCATTCAAAATCTCCTTTTAAATGGTTAACCATTCAGAACTTAAAGCTCCTAGAAAGCAAGAACCTTCTAGGAGGTCATCAGGCACACTTATGCTAAAAGATAGTGGAGTGGCTCCTTCAGTATTCTGAGGGAAAAAGATTTTGGACCTTGAGTGATAGTCTCAGCCAAGGTAACAATCAAACAAACACAAAGTAACAATATTTTAACACGTGAGAAATAAAAATATTTTCTAAACCAATTTACTTGAGAACACATAAATATGGAAAATACTCTATCAAACTGGAAAAATAAATGCAAGAAAGAGGGAGGAATGGAATCCAAAAAACAAGAAAACAGTAAAGAGAGCTCTAACGACAGCAGTGCACCAAGCCCAGAAAGTAGCCAGTCCTGAGTAGATCAGAATGTCAGAGACCTCTGGGAGTGATGATTTTAAGAAAAAAAAAAAAAAAAAAAGATGATTCCCTGCAACAGCTAATATCATTAAAGAAATGGGTGTATACCAGGAAGAAAAAAGAAAAGCAGTGAGAAACCCCAGGAAAAACAAAAAGTTACACAGGCAAGTATTGGTCCAAGTTGAAGCAAACTAAAACTATGGCATGATTTTGAAAATTGATAGTGTAAGAAAGGGCACTGCATTAAAAATATGTGACTTTTAGGGGCTTATATTTAGTTATACAAAATTACATTCAATTCCTTTATTATGCAGTGAATACATATGTCTAGTCGTAATAATGATATTGCCTTTAAATTTTTTTTTATTTTTAGTTTTCAGAATTAACTTATAAACCCCCACAAAGACTCAATTGTGGTTGCAGAATATACCTACATACATGTATGTATAAAATAAATTCTGGAGGGCAGAAGTGGTGAAAGGAGAGGTGGAAGCAAACATGGGGCACTAGTTTCACCAAGTTTCTTCTTTCTTTCTTAGTAAGAACACAAGAAATATTCTCTAAATTTAATGCCATAAAAACTGTTCCATTTTTTTAAAGTTAGACAAAGGTAGCTAACTGAATATAACCATTGAAATTGGGAGAAAGTGTAGGGAGGGTTATTTGTAGGCAACAATCCTTCAAAATTCGGGGGTAAAAATTCGTGAGCTAAAATCCACATCTGTCGTAGCAGTAATTCATAAGTAATGTGTAATGTTGACATATCAAGAAATAAAGATGTATGCATAATTTTTAGAGTATTTAAGTTAACTCACCGCTCTGGTTCACTAAACCATAGAAACTGAAACCAGTATCTATTTAAGATAGTTGCCTCTGGGAAGTGGGGTTAGAAGAGGATGCAGAAGGACACACAGGATATTTGCTTCTCTTTTTAAACCCTTGGCTTCTGTTAAACACCTTTTTTTCCCTAGCAGGCATGCATTATTCTGCTTCTCAAAACTTGTAAAATGACTGCATGATTGGCCGTTATGGATAGAATAACTCATAGAAGCTTAAAATATTTAACCCTT
The DNA here is from genome assembly GCF_003031525.2 of Neophocaena asiaeorientalis asiaeorientalis. Classification (NCBI taxonomy): domain Eukaryota; kingdom Metazoa; phylum Chordata; class Mammalia; order Artiodactyla; family Phocoenidae; genus Neophocaena; species Neophocaena asiaeorientalis. The sequence goes on along the minus strand of NW_020172818.1, from coordinate 12,403,533 downwards.
CTTTGTGTTGTGGAGCATTTAGGATACGTCCCATTTGTGTTATTTTATATGATGTTCTTAAAAGCAGCCTTATATATAAATAAATCTTCATGCATATTTCTGGATCAAACCAACCTGTGTATAAGCTTTTATGTCTATTTTTGAATTATCTCCTGAGGAGTGAATCCTGGATATGAAATCACTAGGTTAAAGGGGTGAACATTTTAAAGCCCCTTGTTATGGACACGGACATTTTTGAGTATAGACATTTTGGTGAGAGCACTCCAAAGGATGGAAGTATCATAAAAATCTTAGTCTCTTTTAGTCCAGGCCTGTTTTCGAGGTCACGTTCTGAAGAAATTACTGGGTAACGGTCACCACGTAGCATCTCCCTTTCTGTACCAGTGGAGTGGCCTTGGGTCACCCAACCCACAAAGGAAGGCAGGGCCAGAATCACTTACATTTAGTCAGTGAGTGCCACAGGTTAGGCCCTCTTCTAGTGACTTCATTGGACTGTGTTCATGTCTCATGTTTAATCCTCAGTATAACCTTTGGAAGGCTCTTGTCTCTGTCTTACAAGGGAAGAGCAAAGGCAAGGAGAGATGAAGTGATTTTCCCCAATGCCACACGGCCAGTGAGTAGCAGAGATGGGTCCCACACCCAGTGGTCTGAGTCTAGAGCCCAAACTTCACTCTCTGTGCTGTTACAGGCCCTTATCTGTGAGAAGCAAGTAGGCTGGGTCAGCCCCGGTCAGTGTCCACAGGAAGAGTGTAATCACACAAGGGGAGAACACATCAGCATCTTCTTAGCTTCTAGCATATTGCCTGGTACACAGTGGACACCCAGTACCTATTTGTCGACTAAACAGATAAGCCAAACTTTACACCAAACTCCTCTGCATTATTATTTTGTTTAATCTTCATGCTGTGAGGTATTTTTATCCCCATGTTACAGATGAGAGAACTGAGGTTTCCAGAGGTCAAGTCACTTGCCCAAAGTATAGAGCTGTTTCGATAGAGGAGGCATTGTAATTTAGGCCTGTAGGATTTTTTTTTTTTTTTTTGGCTGTGTTGGGTCTTCATTGCTGCACGCGGGCTCTCTCTAGTTGCAGCGAGCGGAGGCTACTCTTCGTTGCGGTGTGCGGGCTTGTCGTTGTGGTGGCTTCTCTCTTGTTGCAGAGCACGGGCTCTAGGCTGCTGGCTAGAGTAGTTGTGGCTCGTGGGATCTAGAGCGCAGGCTCAGTAGTTGAGGTGCACGGGCTCAGTTGCTCCGTGGCATGTGGGATCTTCCCGGACCGGGGTTCGAACCCATGTCGCCTGCATTGGCAGGCAGATTCCTATCCACTGCGCCACCAGGGATGCCCCAGGCCTGTAGGATTTGAAACCAGAGCTGTTTTTATTTTGCTCAGAGTGTCTTTGGGAGAATTCAAGAAGTTAATTCTTGAGAAGCCCTTAGCCTAGGGGTTCTCAAAGGGTGGGAGCTTCCCCTGGGAGCTTGCTAGAAATGCCTCTTCTCGGTTCCTGCCCCAGGTCTAGTGACTCAGAATCCCCGAGGGAGGGGCCCAGCAATTTGTTTGCACAGACCCTGCAGGTGATTCTGATGTGAGCTCCCACGTAGGAGCACAGCCTTAGCCCCAAGCCTGCCCCATGCTGAGTGCTTAGGAAGATGGCAGCTGCTGCTGTCTTTGGCATCACGTTCTAGATCCCAAAGAAATGGTGGAGGGAGGGGAGGAATGGGCGGTGTCTAGAACTTACTGCTTCTCACAGTTGTTATTTGGTGCCAGCCCCTTCTGGCCCATCAGTGGACTCACACTGGTCCCAGGATGTCGCTGACTGGAGCCCGGAGGAAGCCTTCGAGGAGGGAGAAGTACACTGGGCACATTAAGTGAAGCTCACGTGAACTCTCGAGCTCCCCCTGGCGGGTCATTTACTGGACTGCCTGGCAGCAGGCCTGCCTCCCGCTGTGTGATGCCTCCCCAGCCACGTGCATCCTCCGGGGTGATCCTGAAGTCCAGAGTGGGCTGCACCCCTAATGGGACGTGTTCCCAGGGCGGGGGGAGCGGACAGCTCTGAGGGAAGTTGAGGGCACCCTGGATTCTTCCTCTGCCCTCTGCAAAATTCTGCCCCACTCGAAACATTTCACAGATCCTTAGTGCTGCCTTAGGTTTGTTACATATTTGATTTGAGAATTTAACATTCCTGAGCACCTGTGATGTGCCAGGCTTGGGGTGGTTGGTCCTACTGTGTGCAAGCCTCCATGCTCAGCTCCTTGAAGTGCTTGCCCCGTTTAACTTGGGCCCGGAGAGGTCCAGCAATGGTCTCAAGGCAACCAGCTAATAGGTGGCAGAGCTCGGTCTAAACCCAGGTCGGTTTCACTAACTCTGTGCTTGTTCGGCTTTAACGCAGTCGTAACTTGACTTGAAAAATGTAAAGTGTGGCCACAAACAAATCTCTCTCTCTTATCCCCATAGGTTCTACCAAACCACGGCCTCCACACAGCAGGGTTCTTCGTGGCCTTCATCCTCTCCCTGGTGCTGACCTGGGCTGTGCTTTTCTTCCTGGTTCGATATCAGTGTTTGAAGGGAAGCGTGCTTACCAGACATCAGGTGGGAGTCCATGTGCGTCCTCTCCCTGGAGGGTAGTTGGTTGGTGGTAGATGTGAGGTTGAAGTTCATCCTTCAGTTCGGTCAGTCTCAACTCTGTATCGATGTCGGGACCCCCAGGGAACCGTGAGGCATGCCCATACCCAGGCCCTCCTGCACAGACTCTGACTGCTTTGTCCCGGGAGCCATGCCCAATCATTAGTAGTTTTTAAAAGCTCCCTGGATGATTCTAACAAACGACCAGGGCTGGGAACCCCTGCAGTCTGAATGAATAACTGAGCGCCCACCTGTATGGCCAGCTGTGCATTCATGCCACACCCTGACTCAGGTCCTGGTCTACACTTCCCTCTGAAAAGTCTTTGAAGACTTACTTTGTTTGACCTCAGGGTGAAGCCCGGATGCCTTAGCATGGCTTATAAAGAAAGTCCCCTGTGGTCCAGCTTCACACCTCAACTTCCGGCTCTACCCAATGACTGCTGAGCTCTTCACACTCACCTGGATGCTTTTATAATCCTCTCTCCGCTCTTCAATGAGCAGAACTCTGACGCGTCCTTTAAGACTCATCTCGGGCCTTGCCTCTCCTTGGAAGTCATCCCTGGCCACTTCCTGGCTAAGCTGGGGACTCTCTCTCTGGGTTCCTGCACTAGCTTTTGGACCCCACCCAGCATTTATCCTTACCTGTGAACTCCTCAATCTCTGTTTTCCTGTCTTGGCCTGGGTTCCCACAGAAGCACATCCTGAGACTAGGACCCAAATGCAAACAGTTTATATGGGAAGTGATCCCAGGAAGTAATGGTAGGAGGTGGGGAAGTGAGGCGGGAAGGGAAGGCAGTCAGTCAAGCTTCCACTGTGGGCACCTGGGGCTTTATCCCACCCAGGATAAAGTCTGAGGGGAGAAGGAGCCAGGGTATTTAGCCATCAAATCCCATTGGTCATTGGTTGACGACAAGGGGATGAGGGGGCCAGGACAAAGGGTAACGTTATTTCCCTGGCATAGGCTCTGAAAGCCAGCAGGAGCCTTCAGGGGAGGAAGCAGCATAGGTGTTGGCCGGTGGATCTTGGGCTAAAAGGCACTGAAACGGCAAGGGCGAGGGGACATGGATGAAGCATGGATGCTGGCTGCTGTAATCCCCATTGCCTGGTACAGAGCCTGGCGCTTAGAAGGCACTCAGTAAACGTGTGAAGGAATGAATGAGCCCCCAGCCAGAGGATGGGCAGACAGAGGAAGGAAAGCAGGGCACAGTCCTAGGGTGAGAAGGAACTGCTGGGACTGAGCACCCTGGTAGGTTGTTTGTTCCTTCGGGGCCATGGAGGCTGCAGCTGCTGTGACTCTGTCACCCAGAGGTCCAGCAACTTGAAAGGAACATGGATCATCTTTCTCCCTCGCCGTACAGTGAGGAAACTGAGGCCCGTGAAGGTCAACAGCCTGTTCACGTGGCCGAGTGAGGCTGGACCTGGCTTCCGAGGACCACCCTGCCGCCCTCTCTGGAGGCTGGCAGTCCTGTGCCATTGTTCATTTTGTTTCTGCTTCCTGGAGAAGAGAGTTGTTATTTCAAAGTGAGGTCAGCCCACAGTCTCCTTGGCAGGCAGAAGTGAGGAAAAGAAAAATGGCCCATCTAATAAGACATTCTACTTACTCTCCCAAAGCTGTTATCAATCACAGAACAGAACTCACCCTGCTACTTCGATGAAGGAGCAGGATTCATTTCTTGGAGATTAAAGGCTGATTGTTACAACCGCGGGAGGAAAGCACAGTGTGAATTTGACTTAAGGTCTGAAGCCTCTTATAGAATTTTTTTTTTTCCCGGCATCACAGAACGAACTCTCTTCACATTAAAAATTTTTTTTCCATCGTGGTAGTGACCAAGGAGACAACATGCTGTAAACAGAAGGCAGCCTTTAGAGTTAGATAGACTTTGGGTCAAAAACCAAGCAGGCTCTTTATGAGCTGTGTGAACTCAGATAATGTCATTTCATCTCTCTGAGCTGCAGTTCCATATACGTAAAGTGGGGGCATCAACACTGACTTTGTGTGACGGTTTCATGGTATGACACATACAAGGCGCAGGGACAGGAATTCTTAAATGTTAGTTATAATTATCATGCATTTCTGCAGAAATAATGATGATAGTGAGCAAAACAGATATATCATCTACCCAATCGGAGGGTGAGCTTAATTATCTCTGATGTCACTTCCATGTGACAACTCTACAGTCTGATTAGAAACCAGCCAGATCCATGATGTTGAAGTCCATCTGCCAACTGTAATTTTCCTCTGCGTGGTGATGATGGTGATGGGGATGATGATGATGGGGATGGTGATGTGATGATGTTGGTGATAATGGTGATGATGATGGTGATGGTGGTGATGTCGGTGATAATGGTGATGATGATGGGGATGGTGATGATGGGGATGGTGATGTGATGATGTTGGTGATAATGGTGATGATGATGGGCATGGTGATGATGGTGATGGTGATGTGATGATGTTGGTGATAATGGTGATGATGATGATGGGGATGGTGATGATGGTGATGATGATGATGGGGATGGTGGTGATGTTGGTGATAATGGTGATGATGGTGATGGTGGTGGTGGTGATGATGATGGTGAAATATTTTTATTACATCTTTATAGTTATAAAGGTCTTTCCATCCATTGCTCTGCTTTATCCACACAACAAGCCTGTGCAGGGCTACCAGAATTATCATCCCACTTCTTTGATGAGAAAATGAGGCTCAAGGAAGTGCAATGTCTTGCCTGAGTCTTACCAGCTCACAAGTGGGTGGGGCCAGCTAGGTTCTCTGACTGCAGATCCCCACCTACCCTCATGACTTTTCCAGCTTGTGACGTTCACAAGAAGGCCTACTCAATTGTGGTTTCTGAAATTCTCCTGAAGGTTCAGCATCACGAGAGCAAGCTGGAGCGCTCCCAGTTCACCTCAGCTGATGGTATGAATGAAGATCTCGCGCTAAATGACCAAATGATAGACATTCTGTCTTCAGAGGACCCCGGGAGCATGCTTCAAGCCTTAGAAGAGTAAGAATTCTAAGTCACATTATACTTCCATGGATATGATGAATGTTTTACCTATAGCAGCATGAGAGCAAACACTGAGTGTATTTCATTCATTAATTCATCCTATTAATCATTAATTTGTCATTCAGTAGTCATAATCGAACAACTGCCATGCCCTGAACACTATGCTTGGTATTTGAGAAAAGACATAAGACATAGGTTGAGCTGTGAGGCAGTCTGACCTACTGGGAAGACAAACACAGAAACAGAAGTGACCATAAAAGTTTGGTGAGTACCGTGCTAAGGTCGGGGCTAGCTGAGCCCAGGAGAAAAAGTAATTACCTCTGAGTGGGTCATGGAGATGCTTCCCTGAGGAAGAGAGATATTTTAACTAATTCTTGAAGCACGGGCAGAAGTTTTTCAAGTAGATGAAGGGAGGAGAGGCTTTTCAGGCAGGGGAAAGACAGGACAGATGCCAAGATAGGAAGTGACCAAGATATGTACATTTGGTGAAGTGTAAGGAGCTCAGTATGATTGACGTGTGGATTGGAGTATTGAGTAGTGTATTGAAGGAGAGGAAGTAACACCTTGGGAGAGCGTCCAGACCAGGTGATGTGATTGTTGGCTAAACTGAATTCAGTTCTTTTTATTTTTTATTTTATTTAAAATTTTTGTCTATTTATCTATCTATAATTTACTTTTAAGGACAGGACCTGAGTATCTTTATTTTACTTTATTACTTATTGAGGATGTTGGTTTATAACATTATATATTTCACGTGTACAACATTAAATATTTCTACTTCTGTATACCCTGCAGTATGTTCACCACCGAAAATGTAGTCTCCATCCATCACCACACAGTTGATCCCCTTTACCCATTTTGCCCTCCCCCACCATTCCTCTGTGGTAACCACTATTCTTATCTCTGTGTATACATGTTTGATTTTGTTCGTGTTTTTGTTTGTTTATTTTCTATATTCCACATATGACTGAAATCATATGATATTTTCTTTCTCCACCTGACTTATTTCACTTACATAATACCCTCAAGGTCCATCTATGTTGTTGCAAATGGCAAGATTTCATCTTTTTATGGCTGAGTAATATTCCATACACATATCACATCTTTATCCATTCATCTGTTAATGGGCACTTGGGTTGCTTCCATATTTTGGCAATTGTAGTGATGCAGTGAGCATAGGAGTGAATGTATTTTTTTCAAATTAATGTTTTCATATTCTTTGGATAAATACCCAGAAGTGGGATAGCTGGATTATATAGTGGTTCTGTTCTTATTTTTTTTGAGGAATCTCGACACTGTTTTCCATAATGGCTGCACCAATTTACATTCCCACCAACACTTGTTATTTCTTGCCTTTTTGATAATAGTCATTCCAACATGTGTGAGGTGATGTCGCATTGTGGTTTTAATTTGCATTTCCCTAATAATTCGTGCTATTGTTTTCATGTGCCTGTTGGCCATCTGTATGTCTTCTTTGAAAAAATGTCTATTCAGCTCCACCCAGTTTTCAATTGGGTTGTTTTGTTGTTGAGTTGTATCTGTTCTTTATATATTTTGGGTATTACTACTTATCAGATATATTGTTTACAAATATCTTCCATCCGGTAGGTTGTTTTTCGGTTTTGCTGATAGTTTCGTTTCCTTTGCTGTGCAGAATCTTTTTAGTTTGATGTAGTTCCATTTGTTTATTTTTGCTTTAGATTCCTTTGCCTGAGGAGACATATCTGGAAAGATATTGTTAAGACCCATGACCAAGAGCATACCACCTATGTTTTCTTCTAGGAGTTTTATGGTTTCAGGTTATACATTTAAGTCTTCAATCCATTTTGAATTGACTTTGGTGTATGATATGAGATAGTGATCTAGTTCCATTTTTTTTTTTTGCATGTGGTTGTCCAGCTTTCCCAACACCATTTATTGAAGAGACTGTCCTTTATCCATTGTATGTTCTTTGCTCCTTTGTTGTAAATTAATTGTCCATATATGCATGGGTTTATTTCAGGGCTCTCAATTCTGTTCCATTGATCTATATATCTGTTTTTGTGCCAGTACCACACCATTTTGATTACTATGGCTTTGTAATATAGTTTGAAATCAGGGCGTGTGATACCTCCAGCTTTGTTCTTTTTTCTCAGGATTGCTTTGGCTATTCAGGGTCTTTTGTGGTTCCACATAAATTTTAGAATTTTTGTTCTATTTCTGTGAAAAATGTCCTTGAGATTTTGATAGAGATTGCATTGAATCTGTAGATTACTTTAGGTAATATGGATGCTTTAACAATGTCATTCTTCCAATCCACTAGCATGGAATATCTTTCCATTTATTTGTGCCTCCTTCAATTTCTTTCAACAGTGTTTTATAAGTTTCAGTGTACATATTTTCACTTCTTTGGTTAAATTTATTCTTAGTTATTTTATATTTTTTGCTGTGATTGTAAATGGGACTTTTTTTCTTAATTTCTCTTTCTGGTAGCTCATTGTTAGCATATAGAAATGCAACAGATTTTTGTATGTTGATTTTGTACCCTGCAATTTTATGTGTTTGTTTATTATTTCTTTTATTTTTTTTGGTGGAGTCTTTAGGGTTTTCTATGTATAAAATTAGGTCATCTGCAAATAGTGACAGCTTTACTTCTTTCTTTCCAATTTGGATAACTTTAGTTTTTTTCTTCCCTAATTATTCTGGCTAGGACTTCCAATACTGTGTGAAATAATTTCTCCCTTTAGGTCTGTTAATAATTGTTTTATATATTTTGGTGCTCCTATGTTAGGTGCATATACATTAATAACTGTTATGTCTTCTTAGTGAATTTTCCCCTTTATAATTATATACTGTTCATTTTTGTCTCTTGTTACCTTTTGGGCTTGAAGTCTATTTTGTCTGATATGAGTATGGCTACACCCCCTTTTTTGGCTGTCATTTGCTTGAAGTATCATCTTCCATCCCTTCACTTTGAACATGTGTTTGTCTTTAGAGCTGAGATGGGTCTCCTGGAGGTAGCATGTAGTTGGGTCTTGTCTTTTAATCCATCCAACCACTCCATGTCTTTTGATGGGTGAATTCAGTCCATTTACATTTAAGGTTATTATTGATAGATGAGGACTTAGTACTGCCATTTTATCTTTTGTTTCTGGTTGCTCTGTCTCTCCACCGTTTTCTTTCCCCCTGTGTTTCTGTCTGCCATCTTGATTTGGTGGCTTTCTCTGATGTTTTTCTCAGTTTCCTCTTTTTATGTTTCATGTCTCTGCCCTAGATTTATCTTTTGTGGTTTGTGTAATACTTTTCATAGATAAAATAGTCCTTTTTATGCTGATGGCATCTTATCTTCGTTCAACTCTATGGGTTCCATCTTTTTCCTCTTCCCCTTTTATGTTTTTGTTTTCTCAAATTATCCATTTTTATGTTGTGAGTTACCAAACTGAAGTAGTTATCATTACTTTTTCTGCTTTTTCCCCCTCCTTTAACCTTTATGCTATGATAAAATATTTTAAAACCTATTCTGGGAAGGAGTAACAATTTTCTGATTCTGTTTATCACCTTACTCAAACTTTGGGGTACTTTGCCTTTTTGTTTCTGATCAAAGGGCTCCTTTCAACATTTCTTGTAAGACAGGTCTAGTGGTGATGAACTCCCTCAGCTGTTGTTGTCTGGGAAAACCTTTATTTCTCCTTCATATCTGAATGATAACTTTGCTGGATAGAATATTATTGGGTGGCAGTTTTTATCTTTCAGTATTTTGAGAATGTCATTCTGCTCCCTCCTGGCCTATAAAGCTTCTGTGGAGAAATCTGGTGATAGCCTAATGGTGATTCCTTTGTAGGAACCTTTTTCTCTGGCTGCCTTTAAAATTCTTTGCTTGTCATTGACTTTTGACAATTTTAGTATAGTGTGTCTTGGAGAGCGTCTTTTTGCCTTGAAGTAATTAGGTGTTCTCTTAGCTTCATAGACTTGTTTATCCAGTTCCTTTCCCAGCTTTGTGAATTCTCAGTTATCATTTCTTTAAATAAACTCTCTGTTCTTTTCTCCCTCTCTTCCCTGGAATACTCATTACCTTAATGTTACCCTTCCTAAATGAGTTGAATAGCTCTCATAAAATTTCCCTGTCTTTTAACATCTTATTTCTCTTTCCTCTTCTACTTGTATCTTTCTAGATTTCTGTTTTTGAGCTCACTAATTCTCTCCTCCATATGGGCTGCTCTATTTCCAAAACTTTCTAATGCATTATTTACCTTGTTTATGAGTTCTTCAGCTCTAGAATTTCTGTTTGATTCTTGTTTTGGGTTTCAATTTCTTTGGTAAAGCATTCCTTCTATTCATTAATTTTATTTCTCAGCCCATTGAGCTGCTTTTCTGAGTTTTCTTATAGCTCACTGAGTTTCTTCATGACAGCTATTTTGAATTCTTTATATGTTAGATCCCAGTATTCCGTGACTTTAAGTTTGGTTTCTGGAGATTGTCATTTTCTTTTTGTGGTGCAGTGTTCCTGTGGTTCTTCATGGTGCTTGATGAGTTGTTCCTCTGCCAGTGCATTTGAAGTAGCAAACACCTTTGTGCTTGATCCTGAGCTGCCTCTAGTTAGATCTGAGAGTTGGCACTTTTCATCCTCCACTGCCTCTGTCAGAGGTGTGGCTCCATGTCTTCCTTATCATTTCTTGTGTCTCCGGGTTCGTTGGTGCCTTGCTGTTGCCACTGTCACTGGCATTGCCACCTGGGGCACCAGGATGAAAGGCTTTTCTGCCGCGTCTGGGAATCCTTGAGTTGCAGGCTCTGCCACCACAAGGGGTAGTGGAGGGGAGCTGGATTCACACAGGCACCTCTGCCTTGTCCAGTGTTGCACAGTTCATGAGCTCTGCTGCTGGGGGTTAGGGGGTTGAGGGGTCAGAGTCATGGGTGCCTCAGTGGCTGGAGGGACGGGGTCCCAGACCCCACTGCCACTGCTGCCCACTTACCTATGACCATGGGCACTGCTGTGGCCAGGATGTCAGTCTTGTGTGCTGCTTCCCCCTACTGCTACTGGGATCTCTGGGGCTGTGGGTTCATCTGCCATGGCTTGGGGGGTCAGGACTGCAGGCACCAGTCCTGCTGTTCCCCCAGTTCCGCCCCCTCTGTGTGTTCCAGTCTGCTCACCTTTAGATGTACAAATGTGTGGAATTCTCTGGCACCCTGTCGGGCAGAGGCACCTTTGTTGCATTGTGGGTGCCTTACTGGTTACTGATTGAAGGGGAGACAAAGAGAGCGTCTCACTCCACCATGATGCTGATGTCCTCCAGTCCCCCCATTTATTTTTATTTATTTAACAAATACTTATAATGTTCTATGTATGAGTAATAGAACGTAGAGCCAGACATGGTTCTAAGAACTTTGCAAATATGTATAATCCTCTCAACAACCCTAGGAAGCAGGCATTGATGTTTTTACCGTCTTACAGGTGAGGACTGAAGGTTAAAAAGCTTGCCCTAGGGCACACACTAGTAAATGAGAGGGGCAGGTTTCAAACCCACTTGCTGTGGCTCCAGGGTACATGCCCTTAATCAGGGTGCTGCACTGACCACGATTTCTCCTGGCCAGGCAATGGACACAGTCTACTGGCTGACGGTCACTCAGTAAGTTTCATCAATTTGGCCTTTCCTTCTTTCACTTCACAGATATTGGCAGGTGACTTCTTTATATGTTCCCTTTTTTCAGTTGTTGCTAAAATTCTCAATCTTATCTTTTATTTCCTGAAACATATTAAGCATAATTATTAAGTCTCTGTCTGAAAACTTCATTATCTTTACCCCTGTCCTGTGTCTATTACCTCTTGTTCCTCTTAGTTTGTGATCCTATTTTCCTGTCTCCTTGTATGCCTAGGTAGTTTTGACTGTGTGCCAGACATTATAAATGAAAATGGAGAAGACAGTTTGAGGACTAGGATGATGTTATCTTCCTCCAGGCAACTAAGGGTTTTATTATGGATTACCTCAATCTCATCAGAAATTGAGTTCATTCGAAGCTGGGCTTCATTTCCTCCAAGGGCTGATCTGTTTCAGGTGTCCTTTACTACTAAGGTATGAATACTAACCAAAAGGCCAAGGGATTTTATCATGGTGACATCTCCTCAGCAGTCTTTGGACTCCAGTTTTCATCATCAGAAATTCTGCTCAGCTTTTCAGCCCCTGGGCTGCCTCTTCTAGAACCACAAGGTGCTCTTAGGAACACAGTGACCCCAAATATGGGACTGCCATCTCTGAGCTTCCTTATTCTCCTAGATCTTAGCATCGTATTTATTCACTGCCTTGTTAGCTCTCAGATGCTTTCAAATAGATTTTGTTTTTGTCCAACTTTTCTAACTGTTTTCAGTGGGATAGTTTGTCAAAATTACCTAGACCACTGTTAATTGGAACAGAACCCTTCTTTGTGTAAACCATACTCTCGGCAATGAACCAGATACAGTCCCTGTTATCAGTGGCAGCCTAGGAGGGAGATTGATGTGGAAACAGACAAGGCTCAAAATAGCATAGAGCAATAGGACCATTGAGTGCGTTGGTTAAGACCATGGTCCCTGGAGTTAGGTCAGGTTTAAATCTGGGCTGTATCCCCATTTGGCCTTGGTTTACTTACTTAAGTGACAGCTTAGGATGGAGAAGAGGAGCTGGGTCACAGAGATCTCTGGATGTCAGGGCTCCATAGTAGGCATTGGAGACCCAGGCAATGGTTTATTAACATGGGTAGATTTTGTTTTAAAAGACTACTCTAAATGCAGATGGCAAATGGCTTAGAGGGGAGAGTGAGGGAGACTTTGCGGGAGATGTTGAGGTGATGTCGGGTGGGAACGGTAGACTTGAGGAGGAGAGGGTCAAGTGAGAAGAGCCTACAGAACTGGGTAACTCGTTGTTATCTTACTGTGTGTGTATGCACAGGGCGGGTGCAGTTTGGACATTGAAGGGGAGGGAAAATTTTTGGATGACTCCCCAGGGTTCTGGGTTTTGTTTGTTAGTTTATTTATGTATTTGTGTTTGAGGGGGAGGGGGGGACCACCCAACAGTTCCAGCTGCTCAGTAGATCCAGAGGCTGCAGAAGTGTCCAGGATATTGGAAGAAGGAGAGGGGTTCACTTTCAGGACAGTAGTTAGATGCTGAATCTGGGGCAGAGGTCTTTGGAAGATCTATGTATGCCAAATATACCATCTGAAGAGATTGGATTCTCATTTGGTTTTATCAGCATTTTATTTTTTCTTTCTTTGCTTTCTTGTTGACTGCTGATTATTAATACTGGGACCACGTGAGAACTCGTCAAACTGGATTCCATGTACAGCAAACTTTTTCTGAGTCTAGAGTCAAGAGGCATAGCTTCATCTGCCTATTTTCCACTGGGGAGTAATTTCTATGAATTTTGAGTCACTACCATACTGATGAGTTATAATGCCTTATATTCTTGTATAATAACTCACATTTGGGTAGTGTATAAAAATGTACAGTCTTGGCCTTCCCTGGTGGCGCAGTGGTTGAGAGTCTGCCTGCCGATACAGGGGACACGGGATCATGCCCCGGTCCGGGAGGATTCCACGTGCTGCGGAGCGGCTGGGCCCGTGAGCCATGGCCGCTGAGCCTGCGCGTCCGGAGCCTGTGCTCCGCAACGGGAGAGGCCACAACAGTGAGAGGCCCGCGTACCGCAAAAAAAAAAAAAAAAAATGTAGTCTCTCTCCCAGGCCTTAGTTAATTTGGTCCTCATACTGATGCTCTTTAGGGCATCTTATTTTTAGTAGTTGATAGTTGAAGAATCTGATGCATGGGTAAGTAAAGGGGTTTATCGATAGTCACACATCTAGTAAGTGACAGAACAGGTCTTGAGCTTTCTCAGAATTTAATATTGAGCACATGATACTTTACATATATTCACTGAGCCTCAGTTTCCTCATCTCTCATCTGGAGAAACCATAACCTACTGCCCTGGGATACTGTGAAATGTACTGATATGAAAGATACATGATGGTAGAGTTTTCACTGCGATGTTGCCTCTAAGCCTGGATCTCAGTTAAAGGGAGATTAGCAGATGCTGAAGAGAAATGTTCAAGATGATCAGCACTTTCTTGAGTCTTTCTCAAGAACATGGCAGAGGGAACCGAAAATGGAAGAGCTTGTTACCGAACCAAACTGGGGTCCACTCCCCTGTTTGCAGTAAAGCCAATCTAGTGACACCTGCTTGTGGTGAAGGAAAGTACAGCTTGATTGCAGGGCGCCAAGCAAGGAGTTCAGGGCAGCTAGAGCTTAAAACCCCAAACTCCCGGGTAGGTTTCATCAAAGAATTTTTTAAATTTTATTTTATTGAAGTATAGTTGGTTTACAGTGTTGTGTTAATTTCTACTGTACATCAGAGTGATTCAGTTATACATATATACATTCTTTTCCATATTCTTTTCCATGATGGTTTATCGCTAGATACTGAATATAGTTCCCTGTGCTCTACAGTAGGACCTTGTTGTTCATCCATTCTATATATAATAGTTTTCAGCAAAGCATTTTAAAAAAATTTTTATTGGAGTGTAGTTGCTTCACAATGGTGTGTTAGTTCCTGCTGTACAGCAATGTGAGTCAGTTATACATATACATATATCCACTCTTATTTAGATTTCCTTCCCCCTTGGGTCACCACAGAGCACTGAGTCAATCAATCAGCAAGGCATTTTTTTAATATATATATATATATATATATATTTTAACATCTCTATTGGGGTATAATTGCTTTACAATGGTGTGTTAGTTTCTGCTTTATAACAAAGTGAATCAGTTATACATATATTGTCAGTTGCTTCATTTGCAAATATTTTCTCCCATTCTGAGGGTTGTCTTTTGGTCTTGTTTATGGTTTCCTTTGCTGTGCAAAAGCTTTGAAGTTTCATTAGGTCCCATTTGTTTATTTTTGTTTTTATTTCCATTACTCTAGGAGGTGGGTCAGAAAGGATCTTGCTGTGATTTATGTCATAGAGTGTTCTTCCTATGTTTTCCTCTAAGAGTTTGATAGTTTCTGGCCTTACATTTAGGTCTTTAATCCATTTTGAGCTTATTTTTGTGTATGGTGTTAGGGAGTGATCTAATCTCATACTTTTACATGTATCTGTCCAGTTTTCCCAGCACCACTTATTGAAGAGGCTGTCCTTTCTCCACCAGCAAGGCATTTTTAAAGGCCAGGTGAGAGAGGAGTGTCCAGGGTATGTGATCAGCTCCTGCACAGTTCTCTGATTGGTTGATGGCGAGGTAACAGGGCGGAGTCACAAGAGTTAACGTTGTCAGTCCTCAGGCACCAGTAGGTCCGGGGGGGCTACATGCTCAAGTAGTTTATTTCTTCCATGTGGTAGGGGTTTCAGCATCTGTAAAACAGCTCAAGAAATGTGCATCCGATACTGTTATCTAGGTCCTTTGGAGAGGAGCTCCAGCAGAGGATATGGGGGAGGGGTCTGTCCCAGTGTGTTAGGGAGTGATCTAATCTCATACTTTTACATGTATCTGTCCAGTTTTCCCAGCACCACTTATTGAAGAGGCTGTCCTTTCTCCACCAGCAAGGCATTTTTAAAGGCCAGGTGAGAGAGGAGTGTCCAGGGTATGTGATCAGCTCCTGCACAGTTCTCTGATTGGTTGATGGTGAGGTAACAGGGCGGAGTCACAAGAGTTAACCTTGTCAGTCCTCAGGCACCAGTAGGTCCGGGGGGGCTACATGCTCAAGTAGTTTATTTCTTCCATGTGGTAGGGGTTTCAGCATCTGTAAAACAGCTCAAGAAATGTGCATCCGATACTGTTATCTAGGTCCTTTGGAGAGGAGCTCCAGCAGAGGATATGGGGGAGGGGTCTGTCCCAGGAAGGCCCCATAGGGTCCTGCTCTGTTACAAGCTCAGAGGCAAAACTGAGCATCTGTGTGATCCTCTCTCCATGGAACCTGATGGTGAATAGACATGGACCCAAGATAGAATCAGAAACAGAGAGTGTGGCCTCCTCATCTTTAGAGAGACCGCTTATCGGCCCGAGAGGAGAGCTCTGTTGCGTCTGACTCACAGCACTTTGTGGGCTGAGGGTATTCTAAGCAGAGAGGGGCTTTCCTCCTGCTTGAAAGGCAGCTCCTTCCCAGCTGAGTGCAGGGCCAGGCCATCAGCTTCGTGAGTGCTGGGCTGACCTGGCACCCAGCTGGGAATTGGGCCTGTTAATCCATTGCTGGGTGCCATGGTTGTGCAGCCATTCAATTGTGAGCCTTCATTTTAGCTGAATTCCCTCATCAGAATGCCAAGGGCGACAAATTGAAATCCTCCATACTGTCTGAGAGAGCGGAGGGAGGACAGGCAGTGGGGAGAAGGGGGGTGGTTATGGCAGTGATTCGTAAATATCTCTAATTATATTAAGTGGTACGAGCAGGTGATTATCAATGTATTTTGTAACTAAAAGTCTGTTTTCTTCCAAAACTTGAAAATGAGCAGAGTGAAATGATTTGGTTTGTGTGATCAGCACTTAGATGTTTCATTTTGCAAGTAGATCAGACTCTGTCACCTCCTGACCTGAGTAATTAATGAAGCCAAATCCAGCTTTTGTACCCTGACACCGAATTAAATCTTGGAGACAGAGTTTTGGGTGAAGTAGAAAAGAATAGCTTTATTTCTTTGCCAGGCAAAGGGGGCCACGGTGGGATATTGCCCTCAAAACTGTGTGTGCCAACCTGGAGCGGGTAGGGAGAAGTTTTATAGTAATGGTTCAAACAGGGCGTGATCAGCTCGTGGACATTCTTCTGATTGGTTGGTGGTGAGGTAAGTGGGAGTCAGCATCACCAACCTTCTGGTTCCAACCGGCCTGGGGTCTACGGGCTTGTGGGCAGCACACAGTTAACTTCTCCCACCTGGTGGGGGTCTCAGTATCTGCAAAATTGTTTTGTGTATCCCTTGAGGGGGAACCAGCACCCTGCCCCAAGGCTGCACTATTTCTTGACTGTTCCTCCCTTGTCTAGTGTCCTCTCCCTTCCCTAATTAGCATCTGTTTGAACCTGCCCTTTGGTACTCAGGGAAGGTCATAGAGGCTGAATGAAGCCTGTTTCCTGTGATCAAGAAATGAGGGACACAGAAAGGCTTTTTGCCCAGGAGCACCATAGGGTCTTGCTGGGTGTCATTAGTACTATAAAATAGGAAAGTATTGATCATCCCGGTTTTGTTTTAGATTCAAGAAGTGTTAGCCTATGAAAAGCTAACACTAAATATAGGGATAAAGTCTTCCTTTATCCCTGTATTTTATGAGATTATTCTCAGCTGCTGCAATTTGCTGATCCTGGTGTGTGAATGCAATAGGGATATTGGGGTTCACCAAGATTTTATTCTTGTAAATTACTTAGTAGCTCTGGACTTTTATATTTATTTCTCCTTGGGAACTGATCTTATTTTGTCAGAGGAGTGTTTAACATTGATTATCAAGCATGACCTGAAAATCCTCACCTAGAGAACTAAATTTTCTCCTCGCTTCCTCTCCCATCTCTCTGCCCTCCCTCCCCATCCTGACACTCAATATTTACTGCGTGCCAGGTCTGTTTAAAGCACTGTGATTGGACGCTCATTTTGGGACCTGGTGATTATTTTAAAAATCGTAACATTGCCAATTACTTTTAATCTTTCCATCTTGATTTATGTCAGGCTTAGAAACTCCCAGAAAGAAAAATGTCACTCAGAATGTCAGGGGATTAATATGCATGGGAATCTGTGATAGTCTCCCCACTAAAAATAGAGTTTTTCTCCAGCAAATCATTTATCCCATTTGTAATTCGTACCTGAGGTTTAGCTGGGATTCTAAATAGGCCTGTGATTTGATTGCCACCTCATTTCCGAGACCCATCAGAGCCATAACTTTGCCCTATATTGCTGATTTATTTTTGACAAAGAGCATTTCCTTGGTTTGCTTGGTTGTTTATCTTTTACATTGTTTATTCATAGGCTGCCTCTTACACAGAGCATTTGAGGAAGGAATATTTCCTTTGATATTTATCAGGCTCCCCAGCTATGGTTATAATGGAGGTGGCTCAGCCCCAGTCATGCTGGGACAAGAGAAAGGAGGAAATGACCACGACTTGCTGGTCCATAGTGTGCCCACAGGATTTTAGCTCCAGCCTTGCTCTGGCTCTGACCACCACCAAGCATCTCACACCCATGCCCTTACTTCATCCTCATAGCAACTCTAACAAAGGAAGCTGATGTTCAGGAAGGTTTATTGGTTTTGCCTGAGGTCACACAAGTGCTGATAGATTTTGTCCAGGCCTGAGTGCTTTCAAATCCACCGTTCTATTGACAGAACAGCTTTTTAAAGACTGAGCTTAGGTTTTTCTAGAGAGGCAAAGAAAAATAAGAGTAGATAGTAAGTCCAGGTCTGCGTTTATTTCCTTTGTTATTAAAAGGAAGCTTATTGTTATCTTTCGATGCTACTGACATCACCTTCTAAACTGCCTCAGAATCATGTTTTGTACTGAAATCAAGCAGGACCCGGTGGGGCCCCTGGCACAGAAGTCTTTATGTCCCATTTCTTGACTCTAACCTCCATGACCTTCCCTGAGTTCCAAAGGGCAGATTTGAACAGTTGCTAATCCACAAAGGGAAGGGATGCGAAGACAGAGGAGGGGCAGCCAAGAAACAGTAGTGCAGCCTTGGGGCAGGGTCCTGGTTCCAACTCAAGGGATACACATAACAGTGCCTTTAAGCTCTTTAAGATGTTCACGTTCTTCATAGGAGAAGGACCACCTGAGGCTACATTAAAGGAACCAGAGAAGCTCATCGAGAAGATTTACCTGAGACCAGATTAGAGGTGCAGGCCAAGCATACATCCTAATCTTATCAGCAACCCCACCCTTGAACCGTTGCTATAAAGCTCCCCATCAAATCCTCCTGGGTTGGGACACATAGTTTTCAAGGTCAGGGACCTGCAGTGTTCCCCTTTGCCTGGCAAAACAATAAAGCTATTCTTTTCTACTTCACCCAAAACTCTGTTTCCAAGACTTGATTCGACACCTGTGCTGAGAGGCTGAGCTTTTGGCATCAGTACCAAGTGGGTGTTCAGAGTATTTGTGAAGCTGAGGCTTTTAAACATGTGTCTAGGCATACCTGGGAGATACTGCAGGTTCTGTTCCAGGTCACCGCAGTAAAGGGAGTTCCATGAATTTTTTGGTTTCCCAGTGCGTGTAAAAGTTATGTTTACATTATACTGTAGTCTATTAAATGTACAATAGCATTATGTCTAAGAAAACAATGTACATACCTTAATTTAAAAATACTTTATTGCCAAAAAATGCTTTTGATTTAAAGTGAGAGATGTGTAACTTCCTTTCACTTGAACCCTTAGAGGCCATTGTGGGGCTTTTACGGAGTCCAAGCTCGCTCTGCTCGCTGTACAACAGGTCAGTAAATTGGAGACGAGGTGTTGAGGCAAGGAGCATGACTTTATTCAGAAAACCGGCAGACCGAGATGATGGTGGACTAGGGTCCCCCAAAAAACCGTTTCGTAGGGGTCTGGATGCCAGTGTCTTTTATAGAATCAGAGAGGGAGGTAAAGTAAAAGGGCAGAATAGAGAGGGAGAGGTGGAGAGGAAGTAAAGTAAAAAGGGCCATCAGTCTTGCAAAACATCTCCTGGAATGGCCAGCCTAGGGGAGGGGGGAGGGGATGTGTTAATTTCTTCTTTCTTGCAGCCATCCACAGGTGGGTAGGGTTCCCTGAAGCAGGCCATTATGTATGATTATAATAACAAAAGCAACAAAAAGCAAAGGCTAAAGTCAAAGAAAAGGATCCAACTGTGGAGTCAAAATTGGCTCTTCCCTGTTACAGGTTATTAATTGGCCTCATTTCAGTATTGTTGTGTCTCAAGGAATATGGAGGCCCGAAGAGAGGGAGGGAGAGATGAGGGAATGACCAGTCTGTGGAGCAGTCAGAACACACACGGTATTGGTTAAGTTTGCCATCTTGTATGGGCGCCATTCGTGGCATCATCAGAGATCACTGATCACAGGTCGCCTTAACAAACATAATAATGATGAAAAAATCGGACATATTGTGAGAATGCCAAAATGTGACACAGAGACAGGAAGTGAGCAAATGATGTTAGAAAAATAGCACCGATAGACTTGCTCAGCACAGGGTTGCCACAAACCTTCAATTTGTAAAAAAATACTGTAGCTGTGAAGCTCAGTGAAGCAGAGCCCACTAAAATGAGGTCTGCCGGTGTTGAGTAGTTTTTTATGTACCAACCATAGGATGTTATTGACAATCACCGTTGGTTAATTTGATGGCAAAGATTAGAAGGCGCAAGGCTACTCAAACTAGAACCCCTAGGATATAGGTCTGTCCGATGTCCGTCCTACAGGTTCCATATATACTCATGGAATTGAGGAATGATGAGGGAGACTCAGCAGGACCTGATGATGGGTTGAGAATGGGGTTTGAGGGAGAAAGAGCCATCAAGGATGATGACGAAATTTCAGCCTGACCAACTGGGAGAATGCGGTGCTATCTCCTAAGATGAGGAAGGAGAGGGCAGGATTGCATTTTGAGGAAAAGATTGGAAGTCAGTTTTGGACATGGTGACTGAAAGATGCCTTTGAGACACCCAGATGGAGATGTCAGGTGGGCAGTCAGCTGTGTAGGTCTGTTATTGGCTGAAAGTCTGGATGGAGGTATTAGGTAGAGATGGGGGTTGATGGGGGAACTTATGGGAGAGGACAGGGAAGGAAGGGAACCAGGACGATCCCCTAAGGAATGCCAGCATTTAGAAGTGAGAAAAGTAAGAGGAACCCAGGAGAACAAGGAGGTCTGGAAAGTCAAGAGAAAAGGGGTCCTAGAAAAAAGGGGTGGCTGACCATGTCTGACATTGCCTGGAGTTCAGTCCAGTGTCTTGCTTTCAGCTACCGGGATACCATTGATGATCAGAGCAGCTCTGGGGGAGAGGCAGGGGCAGAAAACCAGAACAGAGTGAGTAGAATGCGGACAAGAAGTATGGGAAGCTCCTTCAAGGTGCTCTGCTATGAAGGGGAGAAGCAAAATGGAGCCAAAGCTTAAGGAGAACATGGGCCCATGAGAGGGAAATGCTTAAAGCACTCTGGGTGGATGCAGAGACAGCTGAAGGTTGGTTGTAGAGCCCAGGGTTTAGGAACTCAGGCTGAGAAGCCGGGCCTCCTGGTTGGGGTCCGAGTTCTGCCACTTGCCGTTGGGTGACTCTGGTTGCCTTTTGTATAAAATGGGGATAATTGTGCCTGCCTCAGAGAGTGCTAGGACAGTGGCTGGTCCCCTGCTCTGCACAGAAAGGGCTTTTCCAGGTGAGCAGGAGAGGGACGAGGGGAGTGTGGTATTCTCCTGTTGGCTGCTCTAACAAAGCACTATAAACGATGGCTTCAAGCAGCAGAAACTTATTGTCCCACAGTTCTGGAGGCCGGAAGTCCAAGGTCGGTTTCCCCGGGCTGAAGTCAAGGTGTTGAAGGGTTGCAGTCCCTGCAGATACTCCTGGGGAGAATCATTCCTGCCTCTTCCAGCGTCAGGGGGCAGCCAGCAGTCCTTCACTTGTGGCCGTATCACTCCAATCTCTCCCCCACGTGGCCTCCTCCTCTTCTGTATGTATCCAATTCCTCTGCCTCTTCCTAGGAAGACACTCGTGATTGGATTGAGGGCTCACCAGATAATCCAGGATGGTCTCCCCAGTCGTGATTATTCACTTACATCTGCAAAGATCCTTTTTTCAAATAAGGCCACATTTACAGATTCCGGGGATTAGGACCTGATATCTTTGGGTGGCCATTATTCCAGCAAATGATCAGGAAATCTCAAAAGAATGAGGAAGGGAGTGGAGACTTGAGGGGTCTCATGAAGAAGTGAGAGGAGGGGGTCTGTGGGTTGGGGGTTTCAAGGAGGTGGGTTATAGCATTGTTTCTGGAATGTTCCTGAGGGTTCTCTTCAGACAAGCGCTGTGGGAAACGGTCTTCTCTCTATTAGGAAGTAGTTGGTCCAGGGCTCAAATGTGAGTCTTTGGACACCAAGGCTGGGTACCCTCTAGTGCTTCCTCATTGTCTACAAAGCATTTGATGGAGAGTCTTCTCAAAATAAGTAAAAGGAGACTCCCCAGGAGGGAAAGGGGTCCTGATCCAGGTGGGGGCAGCCTTACCCCTCATGGTACAGCTTCCCCACTTCCCTCAGTGGGATTGGGATAGAAGTGGCAGCTTGCAGGTGGCAGGGGTTCAGGAAGTACTTATGGCCTTGAAGAATCGCACCTCGTCGCCTGGGCCGGATGTCCCACTGGAGACTAGTGGGGTCGTGGTGGGTTTTAGGAGGCCAGTAAATAACTCCCTCCTCTTTTCTTCCCAAATTTTAAATGACTTTGAG